>NC_058407.1:172571288-172619506 GCF_002201575.2 Neomonachus schauinslandi | reverse complement strand
GCGGCGCGCTCTCGTCCTGGCGCGCCGCCTCCTTGGCCACCAGCGCGGGGAGCCCGGCGTCGCCCGCGCCGTTGCAGAGGCTCAGCGCCGGCGGTGGCGGCGGCGGCGGCGGCGGCGGCGGCGGGTTCTTGCCCTTGCACTCGGCGGCGGCGCCCGGCCCGCGCGGCGGCCCCAGTTCGGCCAGGAAGGGCGACAGGCGCTCGGCGAGGCGCGGGGGCCCGCGGTCCTGGCGGCCCTCCGCCCGCGCCTCCTGGGTCAGGTCCACCACGCCGCGCGGCCCCGCAGCCTCCTCGCGGGCCCTCGGGTCCTTCTTGCCGAACAGCGGGAGCGGCTCCCCGCCGCGGCCCGCCCGCTCCTTGGCTGGACCTTCCCGCGAAGAGCCTTTGGCCGGGGCGCTGGAGGAGTGGCCGCCCGGGGTCCTGGAGGAGGGCGCGTGAGAGTGCAGGGCGCCCGGAGCCCCCGGGGCGGGCAGGTAGAAGCCGTCTGGGGGAAAGAGAGAGTCTGGGCGTGAGCGCGTGCCCCCTCCACCCAGCCAGCCGGAAGCGGGGTCCCGGAGGGGCTCCCGGTAACCCCCAGGCCAACAAGGAGGGCAGACTCTGGAAACAGAGGGTACCGAATTCACAATCTCTCGCCCTGGCCATTGACTAACCTTCCTGAGCCTCAGTTTCGTCATCTGTGTAAAGGGTGGAGGCCAGGGTTGTTTTAAGGGCCTAAGAGGATCAGGCGGGAGCACAGCACAACTAGAAGGCACCAGAAGGCTAGGGGCGGGGCTTAGGGGCAGGGGTCTCAGAGAACAGAGCTAGGTGCTGCCTGGAATACTGGGTAGTGGTGGGGGGCCCCAGACAAACCCCTCAGAAGTTACCCCCCAAGCCCAGTCTCCCCGCTCCTGCCCCCTCATCATACCTTTCTGGGTATCGAAAATGCTGGGCTGGCCCAGCTGGCTGAGGAGGGGGCTCCCGCTGCTGGGGGGCTCCAGGTGGTTCAGGTGGAGGTAGGATGGGTACAGCCCGCTGGGCAGATGGGAGAAGCCTGGAAGAGAGAAGAGAAAAACTGAACTGTCCCACCGCATGGACCCCCACGAGGAACTTCCTTCCATCCCTTTTTCTTGAGAATAAAATATTTTAGCTGTCAGCCCCCTGGTTCAGGGAGCCCTGAGATTTGCGGCCAGCCACCCAGGGCAGGCCTGCCCCCACCCCCTCCAGACCTGGCACTTCAGGCCTCCCTCCAGGCCCAGGCAGCCCCCAGGGGCTTGGGCTCTCAAGTCCCCCAGAAGGAGGATCAGAATGGATCCAACGAGGCAGGGCACCGTGAGGACAGCTTAACCACAGGCCAAACGCTGCGCACTGCTTTGCCTTTGCTATTCTCATTTAAACTTCAACAAAACAAAAGCCTGTTGAGGCAGATACTCTTAACATCGTCGCTTTATAGGTGAGAAAACAGAGGCTCAGGGAGGACCACTGGCCGAAAGTCGCACAGCAGAGGAGCCTGACTCTGAATGGAAGTCACTGGAATGTTAACCTCAGCCCAACACAGACCCGGTGGAGCAGTTTACTGTTAATGAGTCCCTTGTCTGCTGTGTGAGCCCGAGCAGGTCACTCACCTGCTCTGAGTATCAGCGCACCCAGCATCTGCAGCTGCCAGGTGTCCCAGGCCAGGAAGGAATGCCTCCTGGTGAGGATCCTCCTGGTCTCTCCCCACCCGTGCTGCCCGCAATCAGGGTTTCATGGGACAGAGAAGACGGGAGGGTAGCCACAGGGAAAGAAATGAGACTCCTCTGAGGGCCCATGGGGAATTTGGGCCCAAAGAGCCGCAGAGCAGGGCCCAGAGAGGCAGGCGGGCTGGCGAGCAGGCAGGTGTGGGGGAAGGTCCTCCCGGACCACGGGCCTGTCGGAGGTCCTTGAGACACAGGTCCCACGCCCCCAGTGGCTCCCTCTGAGGCCAGGGATCCAGGGCCTGTCCCTGGCCACACAGGACCCATGCTCCTGCCACAGCACCACCTGACAAAGGCGTTAACAGCAATCACCGAGTAACCAAGACCACCTGATGCACATGATCTCTTTCAGCCCTGGAAACATCGCATGGGATCCCCGTGCTTTCTCGTCTGGAAGAGAGCTAGCAGTCCCCCTCTCACAGCTGGTCATGGGGACACGCTGAGTCCAGCTGTGCAGCGCGTGCACGGGTTTGTAACCGTTCCTACATGACTGGTGTTTGCAGCACGGGAGAGAAAGGAGTCAGGGCAGAGGCACAAGCTGGTGGCACGGAGACACCAGGCAGCGTCTGTTCTTCAGGCCTCTCCAGCCCCGCCCTGGCTGGCTAAAGTGGGAGGTTCAAATGGGACCCCAGCCCCAAAGGACTGCCCACCATCCCGGGCCTAGAGAGGCAGGTCCACCCCCTCCATGGGAGGTACACATGATGACGGGTACTTGGAGAGACTCGGGCACAGAGGAGGACGTGGGCAGACAGTGAGCCATGAAAAGCCCAGGAAAGCCCTCAGCCTGCAGTGGGTGCTCCCAGGACCCAGCATCCAAAGGCCACCAGAGGCGGGGAAGGAGCTCAGGGTCCCCCAGGCCTATCTCTTCACTGACAGAGGGAAAAGTGAGGCTCCAGGGAGGTCCAGGATTTGCAAGGCTCCCAGACGCCCACATTTACGAGCACCACTGAAGAACTGCCAAGGAGAGCCCTATGGCCCTGGTCCCATTGCTCCAACAGTGATTATGGAGGGCCCCCAGGGAGACAGCGGTGAGCAGAACAAACTAAGCCCTGCCCTCAGAGCTCACTCTGGCAAGAAAATAATCTGTCTTCACAAGTGAGAGGCGGCCGGGGGGAGGGGGGTCAGCTGAGCCCTAAAGGACGAACAGTGGGTTAAGTTAGGAGCTGCAGCAGAGGGAACCGACTTGTGCAAAGGCCCTGTGGCAGTGACCAGAGGAAGCACTGAGCATTTGAGAAACACCAGGGAGGCTGAACGACCAGGGCTTGCCCCCCAGCTCCAACCACCGCAGGAGAGATGACCAGAGGTGGAAGGGAGTGGGCAGGATGGAGAGGTGCCAGGGACAGTGGCCCACAGCCCTCAGCCCCGCCCACCTGGCACACTCCTTACCTTCATGGGCATGAGCGGCCCACAGCTGCACCATAGGCAGGTTGCTGGGGGTAGGGGAGCGGAAGGAGAGGTCAGAGGGCAGGGGCACGGGGCTCCCATGGGACGAGGCTGAGGGCCCCATCCCGCTGGCCACAAAGCTGCCCAAGAAGGCCTCGCCTGCAGAGAGAAGGGGGGGGCTGTCAGGCACCCACCAGGCCCCCACTGCCCGGCCCAATACCCCACGCTCCCCACGTCTCCCCCCACTTCTTGGAGCTGACACTGGCAGGAACACCAAAGAAACCTTTCCGCCCCACCCCAGACCCTCGGGCTCAGGACAGGCCTGTCACCTCAACCAGACCCAGTACTTGAAAAACCTGCAAGTGCAGCCCCCAGAGGAACAGCCAAAAGGAAGCCCACCACCATCGAAGGCCCTCACCTTCAGGGCACCCAGCGCTCGGCAGGAGGGGACGGTCCCCCCAACCTGATGAAAGCTGAGGCACAGTTGGGGGCAGGGACCTCCTGAGGCCACAGAGCGAGGAGGTGGGGGGCTCAGGGTCTAAACCCCTGCTCGTGCTCTGAGCGCCTGGATCAGGGAGGATCCCACGAGTCAGAGAATGACCTCCTTGAGGACCCCACAGCAGCCCTGCTGAGTTCTGAGGAGTCGTCCTCAGCCAGCCTCAGCAAGCCTGGTGCGGAAGGAACCATGCGCCCATTTAAGGCATGAGGAAGCTGATGCTGGGGGCTGGGAAGTGACTGCTCCCACAGCCAGTGAGCCACGACCGGGAATACACACCCAGCAAACATCCCAGGGCTACAGCGAATTGGCGAGAGCACAAGAAGGAGAGCCCTGGGCCTCCCACCCGAGGTCCCTCAGATGGGGGGTGCGGTGGCCAGCCACTGCCGGGGAGAACAATGTGCTGGGGGCCTGGGTGGAAAGACCTACCCCTGCCACGCCCCACTTGGCCAGGCCCACACCAGGAGGGACGCTTCCTCACTGTGGCCACCCAGGGGCTCTGGCCCTCAAGATCCATACACCCCACCCTTTAGGGGAAGATCCCAGCAGGCCTCCAGGTCACGGGCTAGAGGGAGGCCTGTGATATTTGGGCAGGGGACCTCCCTTCCCTGGCCTCAGTTTGCTCATCTGCAAGATGGTAATACTTAAGAACTGTAGCAAAGAGGGAAGCATGAATTGAACGAGAATAACAACACGGCAGCAGCCCACAGTCTGTGGGGATTCCGAACCCTCCCCCAACGCCCCCAGGAGGAGGGGCAGAGGCCTGCACACAGAGCTGAGCATGAGGGTCACCAAGCACCCAGCAGGAGCCCGCTCTAGCCAGCGGGAGCTAAGGGCTTCTCCGTGTGCCCCCTCGGGCTACCGTCTCCACATCCCCGTGAAGCGGGTACTGTCTGCAGTGACCCAGAGAAGTGACTCCGGGGGGCCCAGCCCACAGGGGGCTCACAGAGCCCCGTCCTACCTCTGGGTCCCCAACAGCCCGGTATGCAGGTCTGTGTACAACAGGTGCTCACTCACTACCTCCCGGGGGCACCCGATGCCAGAATGTCCACCCACTCCCTTTGGGGTGCACACGGGGAAACCAAGGCTGCAAGGGGCAGGGCCTCCGCCTTGGTCCTCCGGAGTGGAGACTACAGCAGGCAGGAGGGGGACACCTTCTGGCCACATGCGCCATCACCAGCACCCCGCGTCTGGGGAGCCCCCCACGCTCCAGCCCAGCCTCACCCAGCCCCCTCACCAGACTCCAGAGCCAAGCCTTCGGGACCCAGGGCCATGGTGGCCGGTCAGTACACCCATGTGGCCCCAGCCTGGGTGGCAGGGCCTCTGGGCCCCGCTAGGCCCCAGGCTTCCTCCTTGGCACGCAGGCGGGTAGAAGGCTCCGGAAGCCGGCAGCCAGAGGTTTGCGCAAGGGCTTACATCAGCCACCAGCTCTTCCTGCCCCGGGCCGCACGGAAGCCGGGTGGCCCAGGCCTGCCCCTGCCCAGGCTTGTGAAACCCGCCCAGCAGCACCCAAGGCCTGGTGGGGCGTTGGTGCCCGGATGCCACCAACGGCTCCCGCCCGCCACAGGGGCTCAACGGTGCACAAACTCCCTTCCCCGGGTCCGGCCGGGATGCTGGTGCCCCGGAAAGACCGCAGGGCCAGCGTGCGCCGCTCCCAGACCGCAGGTTCGCAACTCTGTGCAACAGGCACGCCAGCCCCACGTCAGACCAGGCCCCAGGTCTCCCTGAGGACCCCTCCCGGCTCGCTTCCACCTTCGGTGGGGCCCTCCCGGCCACTGCATCCAAGCCTCCACCAGTGGCACTTGGTAATGTCAATCCCTCCGTCAGCCTCACTTCCTGCCACATCAGTGCCCAGGACCTGCCTGGGCACACAGCAGGTGTCAACTTTTGGACGGAGACGCGAGCATTGTTTCTAATCCCCTCAGGGCCAAGGCAGATAGACACACGTCAGGATTAGGAGAGAGTGTAGGTACAGCCCCTGACCCCTGAGGACACCGCGCGCCATCCCAGGCCATGCGGCCTGGGCTCCCTGGGGTGGGGGACAGGCCCCGCGCCACCAGGGTCTCCAGGAGGCTTTGTGAAGCCCCGCCCCCACCCCAGCAAACCTGGTGCTCTTCTCAAAGTCTAGCTCCACAGCCCTGCTGCTCCTCACACCCACCCCTGGGGACCCACTGGACTCTCCCTAGACTTGGCTGGAAATCCTCCAGCACAGCCTGAGGGGGGAGGGGTCTCGCTCCCTCCCACCTCCGCTGAGCGCCAGGCCTGCCCCCACCCTGGTCCCAGGCTGCCCCCTGGTGGCTAGAGGTGCCACCTGCTCTGGACGCCTGGGACGCTAACACCAGCGACCCACAACGCACAAATGACCATCCTTCCGAAGAGTAACGGCGAACACTCCCCCAACACGGACAGGCGCCCGCCATCACACGTGCTTAAACTGCTTCACTGCCACACATGTCATTTATGGAATCTTCTTGTCGGCCTGACGACACCCGACAATCTCAGGTCACAGGGCGCTGGGCCGGGAGCAGAGCTGGACCCTGGAGCCCAGCAGTCGGGGCGGCCACGGGAGGGCCACCAGGGCACCCGCCAGAGTGTTCCCGCAAGTGCCCCGTTCACAACAGGTAACTGGCCCCATAACCAACAGTGTCGGACGCACGCTCCATGTCTGCGTGGACCCTGCAACAGCCACTGGCCACTTGTGGCCGGCCGCAGAACACTTAAGTGTGGCTGGTGAGGAAACACATCTTTAATTTTATTAAATTTTAATTAATTTAGACTTCCTTTAGCCACAGTCCGCGAAGGCTCCTCCCTGCCAGAAACCGGAGAGGGGGCAGGGATGGGGCCTCTGACTCCCCAGTCCCTCCACCATGGGAAGGGAGGTGACAGAGGGGTCCCCAGGGACGACAGGAAGACCAACCCCAGCTCCAGCGCCCACTTGCTCTGTGACTTTGGGCACGTTTCTGAATTTCCCCAGGCCGCGTGAAGTGGATCACAGAGTAAAAGGTGATTTGTGAAATGCTTCTGTGAAGTGCCAGGCAATGCTGGGCTAACGTTTTTACTCCAGTTACAGGGACAAACCCTGGGGCTCAGAGAAGCAGAGCGACTGCTCAAGGTCAGGGTCTGAGAGGGACCGCTTCCTCTACCCAAATTCCATCTGCCCTTCTTTAAAATCAAATTTTATTTTTATTTTTATTTTTTTTTTAGATTTTATTTATTTATTTGACAGAGAGAGAGACAGCGAGAGAGGGAACACAAGCAGGGGGAGTGGGAGAGGGAGAAGCAGGCTTCCCGCCGAGCAGGGAACGCGATGCGGGGCTCGATCCCAGGACCCTGGGATCATGACCTGAGCCGAAGGCAGACGCTTAACGACTGAGCCACCCAGGCGCCCCTATTTTTATTATTATTTTTTAAAGTTTTACTTTCTATTTACTTACTCATTTGAGAGAGAGAGAGCACAAGCAGTTGGGAGAGGGAGAGAGACTCTGAAGCCGACTCTGCACTGAGCACAGAGCCAGACACGGGGCTCGATCCACCGACCGTGAGGACCATGACCTGAGCCGAAACCAAGAGTCGGATGCTTCACTGACTGAGCCACCCAGGCGCCCCTAAAATCAAATTTTAATTTAGAAACCAGACAGGTGGTGATTGCCCATGACAAAGGCACTGTTTAGTACTCTATCATACACTTTCAAATGGCCAATTGCCCACAGTATGAATTTCACCTTGAACTGAAAAAGAAACCACAGGTAAGCTCTGCTCTCCCCTCCGATGCCACACCGCAGTGTCCCCCACCGGGCCACGCTGGCCGGTAGACCGGCCTCCCCGCCCTGGACGCCCCAATGCCCAGAGCGAGGCAGGCACCAGGGGCAGAGCGGTCACACATCCTGGCTCAACCTCCCACAGCCCTGGGAGCGCGGGAACCTTGTACCCTCATTTTACAGACTGAGAAACTGAGGCTCAGAGGTTGTTGCCTGGGGGACCAGGCGATGCCTGGGAGCGCGGGAACCTTGTACCCTCATTTTACAGACTGAGAAACTGAGGCTCAGAGGTTGTTGCCTGGGGGACCAGGCGATGCTTAGGCAATGTGACAAGCACACTGCCACCCCAAGCCCTCAGCTTGGGAATCCCACCATGGTGGGCCCTTAGCTCTAGCCAGCCACGGAGGGAGGGAAAGTGAGGGAAGCCACCCCCTACGAGGCACTCAGAAAGTGGTCTTCTCCCTCTCTGGTGCCCAGTGCCCCAGGAGAGGGCAAGGGCGCCCCGGGGTGGGAGCGGGGGCAAGAAAGGAGGCCCAGAGGCCCAGCTACAGGACAATGGGCCCCCTCCACTGCCTGGGAGCATCAGCAGCAGGGAGCTGGGCAAGGTGACCCTAGCACCCTGTGCCCCTTCCTGCCCTCCCCAGACTGAGACCCACCAACAGCCCAGCCCCTCCCACCCCACATACTGCCAGCCATGGACAAGAACCTCGGGAACACAGCAGGGAGCCAGGAGTTTGGGGGTGCTGGCCAGCCCGCTTTCAGCTATCGCCACCCCCCTCTCTGACACCTGGAACACAGGAAGGGTTTCAGGAGTTGGCGGCCTCCAAGGCTGGCCAAGGTCACGAGAAGGCAGAACTCGAATCCAGACAAGGTCCGTCATGCCGTCTGTCCATCCATCTGGCCATCCCTCCCTCCCTCAACGCTTATGTAGGGCTACTGTGTGCTAGGGGCTGGGGAATGAAGCCCATCCAGACGCATTTTGTAAGGGGCTGCGCTATCCCCATCTGCTGGCAGACACCCCCCAGAGTAACAGTGAGGCCACCTCTTCTGGCGGGGGGCATCTTGCCTCTTAACAGATGGAGTCCCTGGGGACCCTTCTAGAAGCTAACCATGTAATGGGTACCTGAAGTCCTCACTGGTGGGAGCAGGGACGGGTACTTGGTGAGATCAGGGTGGGTACAAAGGTTTAGTAAACAGTGAGGGACTTTATCACTGCAAATGGGCTGGGCTGGAACACAGAACAGCACAGCCCTGCAGGCTGCACCCCAGGGCCTTTGCACCTCAGCCTGGAATCCATTCCTCCCTCCAGATATGGCAAGTTGTCTGTAAACTCCCATCTCTTACACCTCAAGTAACACTTGAAGAGTACAGCCTGGCCTAACCCTAACCGTGCTGTTCTATTTATTTATTTTGTTAACCACGCTATTTCAGATTGTAACCCACCCCACCCCACCCACCCTTTCTTGAATTATTTTTCTCCATAGTGCTTATCGCCATTTCTCATACCAAATACACATTAGTTCCTTCTTTATTGTAGCTCCTTGTTTATTGTCCCCCTCCACCCACTGAAACAGGAGTCGGCAAGCTTTTTCTTGAAAGGGCCAGATAATAAGTCATTTGCGCACTGTGGGCCTATTCTGCGGGCTGCAGGGAAAGCAGCCTCGGACACCACCTCAACTACTGGGCTTTGTTCCAATAAAACTTTATTTACAAAAACAGGAGGGGCGCCTGGGACCACCTCAACTATGGGGCTTTGTTCCATTAAAACTTTATTTACAGAAACAGGAGGTGGGGCACCTGGGTGGCTCAGTTGGCTGAGCAGCTGACTCCTTGATTTCAGCCTAGGTCATGACCTCAGTGTGGTGAGATCAAGCCCCAGGTCAGGTCTGCCTCAGCACAGAGTCCGCTTGAGATTCTTTCCCTCCCTCTGCCCCTCCCCGCCGCTAACACTCTAAATAAAATAAAATAAATAAATAATAAATAAATAAGATCTTTAAGGGAGAAAACAAACAGCAGGTGGACCTAATTTGGCCAGTTTTGTAGGCCCCTGAGTTACAATTTGGGTTTAAGTGACCCCTATACTGCACACAGTAGGTGCTCAATTAGTATTTATCGATAGGAGGGCTGGGCAAGGTCATGATCAGCTAGGGCTGAGGGAAGGAGAACGGGGCGGGGGGGGGGGGTCTTTCCTGGGACCAGACTTCACAGCCAGCATAAGGCTTGCTAAAGGCTTCAAGGCTTTGCTTCATTCTGTCTCCCCACCCCCGTCAACCATGGCAGGGGGTGTGGGGGGGTTCTTAACCCTTTTGCAGATGAGGCATTGAGGCTGACTCCAAAATCTACACTCTTCCACTCAGCCACACCACCCAGACACTAGACCCTATTTTCCTATTTTCACTCCCCAAGGCCCCTCCCCCTAACCACAACAGAACAAATACATTGTCCCTTCCTACTTAAAAGGTTCTGGCCTCGGAAAGGGGCGGCATCCTTTACCGTGTCACCAAAGGCTATCAGAGCATCTCATCAGCATGATCAAATCAGGGTTATCACCCAGAAAAGAGCTCATTCCAGCCCAGAGCACCGACATGTGACTCAGGCGTTTCTATGACAGCAGCTGAAAATAGTGTGAGGACCCTCCGGATAAAATGACCTTCAGACTCCCACTGATCCCGAGACGCAGGGACTTCTGTAATATCTAAGCCAGAGAGTGGGTTAAAGCCTTCGCTGTATAAAGAGTCTTATCATTCAGTAAGAATCCCAAGCAAATCACCAACGACAGTAAATGGCTGAATCCAGTGAAAAATTTGTCGTTAGGATTACAAAGAAGTATTAAAACGGGATGATGTCATTTTCATCTGTCGAATGAGTACATTTGGGGTTTGGCTGTGGGGAGGGCGGGGGCGAGGTGGGAAGCAGCCCAGGGAGGGTGAGCAGAGGGCCAACCCATTCCCAGCTTTTGAAAAAGCAAATCAGCAGAAGAACTCTTCAGCCCGGAAAAGGCACAGACCCGCTTTTGGGGGTCCCTCCCAAGGAAATCACCAGATGTACTTACTAGGATGCTCACTGCGGCCAAATTGATGGAGAGATTCAAAGCACTCCAATCCAAATCCCCACAGCACTGTGTGTGTGTGCACGCACACATACAAATGGAAAGCAGAGTCTCGGAGAGGTCTGTGCACACCCATATTCCCAGTGGCAGTCTCCGCAAGAGCCAAAAGGTGGGAGCCACCCAAGGATCCACTGGATAAACAGAATGTGGTCCATCCATACAACGGGGTATGATTCAGCCTTAAAAAGAAAGGCAGCTCTGACATGAGCTCCGATACGGATGAATCTTGAGGACATTACGCTAAGTGAAATAAGCCAGACACAGAAAGACAAAAACCAAGACAAAAGTAGGATGCCTCTTTTATGAAGCCCCTGGAGCAGCCAAGTTCATAGAGACAGAAAGTGGAAGGGCAGGTGCCAGGGGCTGGGGGAGGCGCGTGGGGAGTTATTGTTTAATGGGACAGGGTTTACAATTTGGGATGATGGAAACATCCTGGAGATGGACGGGGGGGACACAGCAGTGTGATTATGTACTTAATACCACAGAACTGGACACCTAAACACGTAAAAATGGTAAATTTGTACGCACTTCACCAGTTAAAAAAGAATAGAAACACAAAGGGTTAGGGCGCCTGGGTGGCTCAGTCGTTAAGCGTCTGCCTTCGGCTCAGGTCATGATCCCAGGGTCCTGGGATCGAGTCCCGCATCGGGCTCCCTGCTCAGTGGGGAGCCTGCTTCTCCCTCAGCTGCTCCCCCTGCTTGTGCATGCTCGCTCTGACAAATGAATAAAATCTTAAAAAATAATACAATCTTTTAAAAGAGGGGTGCCTGGGTGGCTCAGTCAGTTAAGCATCTGACTCTTGATTTTGGTTCAGGTCATTGTCTCAGGGTCGAGGGATTGGGCCCTGTGTTGGGCTCCACATTCAGAACAGAGTCTGCTTGAGATTCTCTCTCTCCCTCTCCTTCTGCCCCTCCACCCTGCTTGCTCTCGTCTTATCATCTAAAGATAAAAAAAAAATAAGAAACGTCTATTCATCACAGGACACCATTAAGAGAAAGAAAAGGTGAGCCACCACATGGAAATAGATCTGTGCATCATGTCACCAAGGAAGGATTTGTATCCAGAATATATAAAGAACTCCTGCAAATCAATAAGAGAAAGACAACAAAATGTAGAAATGGGCACCAGGAGGGTGGCAAATACATCAAAATGGCCAGTAAAATGACTACCAGCCTTTTTTGGTTTTTTTTTAGTTTTTTATTATTATTATTATTATTTAGTAATCCCTACACCCAACATGGGGCTCGAACCCACAATCCCGACATTAAGAGTCACATGCTCCCGGCACCCCAGTACTCAGCCTCTCAAACTAGGGAGCAAATGTGAATCAAAACTACTACACGCCCACCAGAGGGGCTAACGTCAACAAGGAAAGAGGGACAATATTAAATATTAATACCCGTCTGGAGGAGGCATAAATTAGTACAGCCACTCTGGAGAACAGTTTGGCAGAATGTGCAAACCGTCCTGACCCAGCCGTGCCCTCATGGGTATGCACCCAAGGGCGAGGCCTAGAAACGCACAGAGCCAGTCCAAATTTAAGAGTCTAACCACCAGTAATAGTCAAAATCCGAAAACAACCATCAACAGCTGGATAAACACATTGTGACATGTCATACAATGAACACCCCCAGCAAGAAGCAAGACAACTCCCCGGACCAGGGCCACGGGAAGTCTCACAGCAAAACACACAAAAGACAATACACTGCACGCTTCCTCGTACTGCACATGAAGTGTGTGGGCAGACAGCTCAAATCTCTGGGGGTTGGATGGGGTCCCCTGGGGATAGGGAGGGGCCGGTGACCCAGGATTATGCGGGGGGGGGGGGGGAAGGTTGTGAAAAAAATAATAGAGCTGTACATCCATGATCTGTGCTCCTTTCTCTGTGGATCTTAAACCCCCGATAACAAATATCCGCAGAAGAAAGGTCAATGCGGGTGGAGAGCCCCATCTGAACCCTAACACAGTAAATATCACATTCCGAGTAATTTTTATGAACTCTCACACTGACAAAATCTGTACAAACTGAAGCAAGTAAATAAATTAAAATGAGCCAGGAAAGGAAAAAAGAAAGAGAAAGAAAAATTCCTACCAAGGACATAGCTCTCCTCAACCCCTGGCTTTCCAGCAGAGAGCTCAGGCCTCGCTTCTAGAGCCCTTCTCTTCCCAGCTGTGTGGCCTTGAGGAGGTAACACAACCTCTCTGTGCCTTACTTGCCTCTACAGTAAAATTAAGGCATTGAGAAAGAAAAGAAGCCGTGACTGCAGGGCTCCCCCATGCTGGACGTAGGTAAGCAAGGCTGAGGGACAGAGCTCCAGGCTGGGGTTTGGGCTGGGGGCTTACCCTGCATGTTCTTGGTACTGTGGCTGGGCCACTGCCACTGACCCCAGGCTCCCATCAGCGTGACAGGCAGCTGTGAGTCCTGAGCTGCAGAGGTTCCCCCCAACCAAGCAGAGGCCTGGGAGCTGCAGGAGCCACCAGGCCAGATCAACCGGCTCCAGCCTGGCCTTGCCAGGAGGGGAGGAGTCCAGCTGGACCCGCCCCAGCCTCCCCTCCCCAGCCCGCCTCCCCTCCAGCTCCTGATACTACTGAGCTTTGGTCCTCCAGCTCTCTCAGCCAGGGCTACCAGGCCTCCCTCCCCTCCTTCTGGGAGCCAACCCTGACCCCCTCCCCCTCAAGGGGGTCAGATCCCAACAGGCATCCTTTAGCTCCCTGCCACCACAGAAGGCCAATCCGGCTTTAACTCCAGGCCCACTTCCAGCCCCGAATAAGGGACCCCTGTGGCCTGGGACTTTGCCTGGCCCCAACCAGAAGCCCAGCCCACAAAGTAGGTACTCAAGTCTAAATACAGGGAATCCCGAAGCAGCCCAGGGGGGTCAAGGCCTCAGCTGGGCCAGTGATATGCAAATGCCTCCACCCCAGCCTGGCCCCAGGGCTCCAGACATTCTGCCTTCTATAGCAATTACAGAGGACCTCCCCATTGATTTTCTCCTCCCCCTCACGGAGGGCCTTCTAGAACTGCTGGGCCAAAAGCTAGGAAACCTGGAAATGAATGACAGGGACCAAGGAATGCGGCCACCCCTCCCAGAGGTGGGGGCGCCAGGGGAAGGAGAGTGGGCTGGATCCCAGAAGTGGGGACAACTCAGACCTGTCATGACAAACCCTTTCCCATATGCCAGAACCTCACGAAAATGACAGCCATGTGGTTTACAATGGAGAGGAAACAAAACGAGACAGGAATGGAAAGGAGACAACCTCACAACATTTTGGAAGTGGGGAAATGGGGACCAGAGAGGTACACCTTGGCAGGGTGGGAAGCTAGGGAAATTGCAACCTAAACCTGGGCAGGGACGTTATCAAGAAACAAGCAATTCCTGGGGCCCCTGGGTGGCTCAGTCAGTTGAGCGTCTGACTCTTGATTTGCGCTCAGGTCATGATCTCAGGGTCATGAGATGGAGCCACGCTCAGGCTCTGTGCTGGGCGTGGAGCTGGCTCAAGATTCTCCATCTCTCTCCCTCTGCCCCTCCCCCGCTCACCCACAAGAGCTTTCTCTCTCTAAAACAAATAAATAAAAATCTTTAAAAAAAAGAAAAGGAGGAGGGGCAACTGGGTCGCTCCTTCAGTTAAGCATCTGCCTTCCACTCAGGCTCAGGCTCAGGTCATGGTCTTGGGGTCCTGGGATCAAACCCTGCGTCGGGCTCTCTGCTTAGCAGGGAGTCTGCTTCTCCCTCTCACTCTCCCTCTATGCTCGCTCTCTCTCAAATAAATAATTTTTTAAAAAAAAATTATAAAAAAGGGGCACCTGGGTGGCTCAGTTGTTAAGTGTCTGCCTTTAACTCAGGTCATGGTCCCAGGGTCCTGGGATCGAGCCCCACAGTGGGCTCCCTGCTTGGCGGGAAGCTTGCTTCTCCCTCTCCCACCCCCCTGCCTGTGTTCCCTCTCTAGCTGTCTCTCTGTCAAATAAATAAATAAAATCTTTAAAACAAAAAATAAAAATTATTAAAAAAAAAAATGGAGGAATACCCAGATTTTAAGAAGGAGCTCCTAGAAATTAAAAATATTAAGGTTAGAAGACAGTTAAGAACATCTCCTAGAAAGCAGAAGAAACAAAGACAGATAGAAAATAGAAAAGTGTGGGACGCCTGGGTGGCTCAGTCGGTTAAGCGTCTGCCTTCGGCTCAGGTCATGATCCCAGGGTCCTGGGATCGAGTCCCGCATCGGGCTTCCTGCTCCGCAGGGAGTCTGCTTCTCCCTCTGACCCTCCCCCCTCTCATGTGCTCTCTCCCTCATTCTCTCTGTCAAATAAATAAATAAAATCTTTAAAAAAAAAAAAAAAGAAAATAGAAAAGTGTGGGGCGCCTGGGTAGCTCAGTCTTTAAGAGTCTGCCTTCGGCTCAGGTCATGATCTCAGGGTCCTGGGATCGAGCCCCACACCGGGGCTCCCTGCTCGACTGGAAGCCTGCTTCTCCCTCTCCCACTCCCCCTGCTTGTGTTCCTGCTCTTGCTATCTCTGTCAAATAAATAAACAAAATCTTTAAAAAAAAAAAAAAGAAAATAGAAAAGTATAAGGAAAGTAGGAGATCAGTCTAGGAGATCCAATATCTAACGAATAGGAGTCCTAGAGAGAATGGCAAACGTGGTGGGAAGAAAATTACAAAATACTAATAGAATTAATATCAATTCCAAAAAATTACCAAAAAAAATTCATCGTGAAGGACCTCAGTTTCCAGATTAATATGGCCTATGGAGCACCAAACACAGCAAATGCAAAGAACCCACAATGAGGCACATCCATGCACAATTTCAGAACAACCATGATGAAAAGAAGAGTTAACAGTATTACTGTCTACCAGGCTTACTTTGTGCCAAAGTTCTGGGCTTTATGTACATAAGCTCATTTAGTCTTCATAGAAAAGGTAGGCACTATTCCTCATTTCACAAAAAACACAACTAAAGCATGTCTAAGACCACATGGTCAGTAAGCGGTAAAGCATGACTTTTAGTAGTTCTAAAAGATTTTAAGCATTTGGAAAAGAATTTTTTTTAAAAAGGCTCACAAACGAAGGTCGAGAATCAAAATAGCATCACACTCCAGTAACACTGGAATTTTAAAAGGTGATGTTGCAATTCCTTCAAATATTAGGAGGAAAGTATTTCCAAAATGCCAGTCAAGTATGAAGGTAGAATTAAAGGCATTCTCAGGCATACGAGGTCTCCAAAAAACATGCCATCCATAGATTCTTTCACAGAAAGCCACCGTAGGATGTGCTCCTACCAAAACAAGGAAGTAAGGCAGAAAAAAAGGAAGGAAGGGAGTCAGGAAACAGGAGGTCGAACACAGAGGAGAGTAAAGGGAGTATGAAGGATAATGGCTCGACAACAGGCCCAAGCACCAAGCAAACCAGACTAGAACAGGAAGATGGAAAACTCTAGGAAGGAAATCTCCAAGAAAATAAGCAGCTCATACAGATCTGACCAAATGCAAAGTGTTCTAAGAGATTGGAAGACAGAGATTCTATGAAATCCCAGCAATTTTTTTTTAATAAGTTTTTTTTTTTTTAAGATTTTATTTATTTTTTAGAGAGTGAGCGAGAGAGAAACAGCATGAGAGGGGAGAGGGTCAGAGGGAGAAGCAGGCTCCCCGCTGAGCGGAGAGCCCGATGTGGGACTCGATCCCAGGACCCTGGGATCATGACCTGAGCCGAAGGCAGACGCTTAACCATCTGAGCCACCCAGGCGCCCCCCAGCAATTTTTTTTTGAAGGCAATTAATAACTCCAGGAAATAAAAAAGTGAATTTTATTATACTACTTGGCTCAAATGTGGACAATATTTACAAAGTCAAAGCCATAATGATAAACCTGGTTTGTTCGGTTTTTTTGTTGTTTTTGTTTTTGTTTTTAAAGATTTATTTATTTGACAGAGCAGCGAGAGAGGGAACACAAGTAGGGGGAGTGAGAGAGGAAGAAGCAGGCTTCCTGCGGAGCAGAGAGCCTGATGTGGGACTCGATCCCAGGACCCTGGGATCATGACCTGAGCCAAAGGCAGACGCTTAACTGACTGAGCCACCCAGGTGTCCTAAACCTGGTTTAAACACAACTGTACTTCACATATATTGGGAGGATAGGGAAAATAAACATGGTGGGGCGGTGGGGGGGAGGGGGGGCGTGATATAACAATAATAGTAAACATTTACTAAGTGCTTATCATATCCCAGATATTTTTCTAAATGTTTTTCACGTTATTCACTATTTAACCCTCACAACAATCTCATGAAGTAGATACTATTATTTTCCCTAATTTTACAGATGAGAAAACCAAGGTTCAGAGAAGTAAAGAAACTTGCCCACGGTCTCACAATAACAAATGGGAGAGTCAGGACTCAAGACTCAGACAGTCCATGCCAAATCTTCATCCTCCACACAAGTCAACGGAGAAAAATAACCAGCAACTTAAACAGGTTATTACACAGAAATACGGATGAAAAGGCCACAAGAAATAGCCAAAAGATTTAAATTAGGGAATCAAGAATAGGGAGACAGGAAGCAGGGGATGGCTGGTTTTCTTCATAATCCTTGCAACACCATTTGACTTTTTTTTTTTTTAAGATTTTATTTATTTATTTGAGAGAGAGAGCACATGAGAGGGGGGAGGGTCAGAGGGAGAAGCAGACCCCCCACTAAGCAAGGAGCCCAATATGGGCCTTGATCCCGGGACTCCAGGATCATGACCCAAGCCGAAGGCAGTCGCCTAACCAACTGAGCCACCCAGGCGCCCCACCATTTGACTTTTAAAATGATGTGGAGGGGCGCCTGGGTGGCTCAGTTGGTTAAGCGACTGCCTTCGGCTCGGGTCATGATCCTGGAGTCCCTGGATCGAGTCCCGCATAGGGCTCCCTGCTCAGCGGGGAGTCTGCTTCTCCCTCTGCCCCTCCCCCCTCTCGTGCTCTCTCTCATTCTCTCTCTCTCAAATAAATAAATAAAATCTTTAAAAATAAAAATAAATAAATAAATAAATAATTTTTAAAAAATGAAATGATGTGGAACTTTTACTCTTAAGGTTTATATTAAGCATAAAGCAGAACTGTACACTTTCAAGGGGGGATCTTTATAGTAGGAAGAGCATCCCTCAATAAAACTTAAAAAAATAAAAGAGGAAAAAAGTTGTAAAATGCACATACAATTAGATGCTAACACAGAACCACCAGAATGAATAGAAGCTAAAGAAACTGACAATATCATATAATGGCGAAGACACAGAGGCACCAGAATGCTCCCGCTAAGAATGAACAATGGTGCGACCACTGGAAGATTCACAACTGTTGAGGCTGAACCTACATACACCCTGTGACCAAGCAATCTGCTCCTACATACTATATCCGAAGAAGTGTGTATGTACTTGCACCAAAGAGCCATGTTCATAACCACAGTATCCAGAGCAGACACTGGCAACGTTGACAGGCACGGATAAACTGTGCTATTTTTATGTATAATACTCTACAACAACAAGAGATCAATTACTGTACACGCTGTAAGATGGACGAATCTCACACACAAAATGTTGAGAGCAACCAGAAATAAAAGAGGGCTTGCTCTATGATTCCATTTATAGAAAGTTCAAAAATAGGTAAAACGAATCTAAGGTAGCAAAAATAAGAATGATATTGGAGGTGGGGCAGACAGTCACTAGGAGGAAACGTGAGGGAGCCTTCTGGATTCTGGAAACACCCTGATCTTGAGCTGGTTGGTACTTACCATGGGTGTGTTCATTTTGTAAATACGCAGTGTTCTCAACGCTCAAGACTGAATAAATATGCAATGTTCTAAACACTCGCAATTGAAGCATTTTACACTATATCTGTTACACACACACACACAAAAAGAAAAATGAAATTAAATTGATGGGTTCAGGGGGGAACCCTTGAGTCTCAGGCCCCCAACAGGCCATATACACCATTCCAGAGGCCCCCGGAGAGGACTGGACTAGAACAAGAAATTAACTTGTTAGCTTGATGACTTGAGTCATCAGTTAATGATAACAGTAATTACAGCAATCACTTTTACTGTAACTTTTGCAGAGGGCCAGGCCTAAGCTACGCACCCAGCAGGCACTTGCTCATTCAAACAACGTCGCAACAGCCGAACGAATTCAGTACCACAAATGGCCCCATTTTATAGATGAGAAAATCAAGGCTTAGAGGATGATCGCGCACACCCAGGAAGTGAGGGAGCAGGATGGAAGACTCCAGCAATCTAACCTCAGCCCCTAGGCCAACCTGCCTCCAGATGAAACAGTTCCTTACCCGGAGACTGCAGAGTAGAATCTTCAGCTAGCTCGTGAAGGCCCAAACGTGCAAAATTGTGAGGGTGCGTGGAGAGGGTGTTTTGTTCACTTTCACCAACTCATGAAGGAACTTCGGATACAGAGGATGGGTGCATTTGTGGCCTGCAAAGGGGGCGTGGAGCCTTGAAGTCCTCCAGAGTCAGATGCCAGGCCTCTGTGGGCCACTGTAAGGACCCCGGCCCGGGGGGGCCAGGACTGACCGCTGGCCAGGACTCCCAGCAGCCCCTGGGGGAGGCCCAAGACCTGTCCGGACACCAGTTCCCATGGGTCCCCTTCCCAGCTGGGCTGGGAAGTCAAGGACAGGGGTGGTCACAGCGATGGGACTGGAGTCAGGGTGGAAGACAGGGCTCTGTGTGACGGGAAGGGAGCTAAGTCTGCTCCACGCCAGAACAAAAGCACCCCAAGCTGGTCACATCCAAATCAAGGATGTTCAAAATCACCGCCCTCTCCCCAAATCTGTTCCTGCACATTCCTCCAAATCCAGCTTTTGTCTTCCTTCTCTGCCCCGCCACGTGGGTCTTAGCAGCCCAACCTCTGCAAGGCCCCAAACCCTGGCTGTCTCCAGCCTCCCTCCCTGGTCACTAGCCCCTCCCGAACCGCCTCCCCACCACTATCTACCCAGACAGCCTCCAGCTGGCCGTCCAGACTAATTCTGTTAAATGCTTATTTTGAAATAATTTCAAACTTGGGAGAAAAGTTTGAAATAGCAGGATGACCTGCCCCATGACCTTCCCTAGGTCCAGCCGTTGTGAACACTCTCACTGTCGATGTCACTCCATGTCAGTGATTTATCGGTGTCTCCCATACATGCATAAATTACAGATAGTACTTTTTCTCTTCCCGAGCCATTCCTGAGAGTCAGTCGTGGCCATCGCGTCCCCTGTCCCTAAACATGCCAGCGTTCGTACTTCCGAAGAGCAAGGACATTCTCTTCCAGAAGCCCAGTACAGTTAACAACTTCCTGAAACCTGCTATTGATTTGATACTATCAGCTCATCTACAACCCATATTCCAATTTCATCAATTGCCCCGAGGACGTCCTTTGGAGCAATTTCTTCCCTGATCCAAGATCCAATCGCGGGCTGTACGTTGCCTTTTGCTGTCACATTTTTTTCTGCCTTTTAATCAGGAACAGTTCTTGGCCTTCCTTTGTCTTGTATGCCACGGACACTTTTTTTTTTTAAGAGTCCAGGCCAGCTCCGTAAAATGTCCCTCACTTCAAATCACTCCCTCGGTTTAAAACCCTCAACTGCCTTCTCATTCCGCAGCGTGAAATTCCAAGACCTCATTACTGGCCTTCGGGGACCTGCAGGGTCCCCCTCCTCTCCTCCCCCTGGCTCCCGTCACTACCTCACCACCCTGCTCCTAGAGCCCCTCACTCCTGGGAGCCCCTCACTCCAGCCCAAACAGACCCTGGGCGTTCTCTTTCCTTCACAGCCTGTATCTCTTATTTAAAATGATTTCCTTCGCTGATCTGTGTGCTTACTGCCGGCCCCCACACTAGGACGGGAGCTCCAGTGAGGGCAAAGATTTTTGTCTGGTCATTGTCGGATTCCCAGAGCCAGAGTAGTGCCTGGCACGCAGGGGGAACTTGGAACTGGTTTGCTGAGTAAATGAACAAGAAAGGAAGCGCGTGGATTGACAGCCAAAGAACCCGCAGGCAGGCTCAGAGATCCAGGGGGCCGGGGGAGGCCCCTCCGGAGTCCAGAGCCTCCCCCAGGCCTCTGCTGTGCCTCGGGCTAGAGGAGGAAGCACCCAGCAAATCTCCTTTATCTCTGGATCGCATTACTCCACCAGCCAGTCCCACTGATTAATCTCTTTAAATCAATCCCAGTAGGCCGGCGGGCTGGATTCCAGAGAGAGAGCTGATGGACCCTGGAGAAGGCCCGTGGCCCCCTATTGTCCACTGGCCGGTCCAAAGTAGGGGGCCTCTCCGTCCGGATCCTTGGGTTCCACCCCTATTCATGTATCTTCCAGGGCCCAGCCAGCCGCAGGAGTGGGGGCAGGGAGAATAAACATCCAAGTACAAAATCCTGCTAATAGGTCTTTAATTGCAGCCTGAGGAGGACCTGAGTCCAGGCCTCCCAACCCCAAAGCGGAGAGGCAAGCCTACCAGGTGCTTGTCACTTACTTGTCCATTTCACCGACTCCTGTGAACATTTAAGGGCTCACACCAGAACAACGCTCAAGGTTACTGGGAAAGTAATGGCCAACCAAACCCCATTTACTCTTTTATTTACCTCCTCCTCTGCACAGCAAAGAGCGAACCCCTCAGCCTAGACCCATGATGCAGGAAGGCATCTTCTGGACACCCTCCCTCACCACAACCCCTGTCAACACCTGGCTGGATGTGGTCCCAGCCCAGTCCCAGTCAGGGTCCCCCTCCAGCCGGGAGCTCTCCCAGAGTCTCCCGGAGGGCCAACTCCCTCTGCCTAGGAGGGCTGGATTCACAGGCACTCCCACCCACTCTGCCCAGCCAACTGGAAGGGGTCCAGAGGTAACCTGGCCTCTCACTGTCCGGGCTTCCCAGAACAAAAACAAACAAAGATAGGGCTGATAAGGCTGGCCAGACCTAAGTTGCTGACTGCCAAGTAGGAGAAGCGCCTGAAAGAGAAAATTTAGCACCTGCACCCAGCAAAGAAAGAGGGGGAGGGGTGCTGGGTTGAGGAATTTGTAATCCACCCCGCCCAAGCAGTGAATGGAAAGCAGCTCCCTACCTCCTGGCTAATGGGATTAGCGCAGGGCTGGGCTCTGGGCGTTGGCCTAGGGTCCAGGGTCTCCCAGCGGCCACTCAAGGTCGGGGTAGCAAGGGGCAGCGCCAGCCCCCTCCTGCCCTTCCTTCCTGCGCATCCCAGAGCCTGCCTGCTACTTCCTCCATGACCTCGGCTGCCAAGCACGCAGAAGTCAGACAGCTCCTAAGGCAGGAGGCCCAGACGACAGGCCTCTGCAGCCACCTCCAGCTGGACTTCCTCCTCCTGCCTGCTCTTCACCTCTCTTGCCTCAGCCTCCCCGTCTACCTAATGGGTGTTAGGCGGTCTGCCCACTACAGCTAAATTCAGCCGGGCCCTGGCTCGCTGCAGGCAGGCGGAGGCACCCCTTCATAGGGGCTGTTTTTACTACTGCTCATTAGGGCACCTGGCCTCTGTCAGACAGGAACCAGACTACAGATGGGGCGCCCCCTCCCAGGCTGGGGGGAGGCAGAAGGCCAGCGAAAGCCCTGCCAGCCAGGAAGACCCAGGCTCTGACTCCCAGGCCAAAGAACTCTGTCCTCCACCCTGGCTTGGTCGGAGTGACCAGATGAGCTCAAAAGATACGCAAACACAAAAATTACCGTGGCCTCTGGGGGCGCGCAAAAGGGGATGGCTCAAGCGGCCTTCTGTACCCCAGGGCTGCCCCCGACCCCTCCTCTAGAATCCCGGCACCCCTCCCTCGCCCACAGCGCACCATTTGAGAGAAAACCGTAGCCCTGGTCACGGTCCCCTGGGCGGAATGTGCCCACAGCTCCTGGGGGGACTCACGCACGCCCCGAGGCCAAGACCCAGTCCTCGCAGCCCCCGCGGGCAGGGACGTCTGCGCTCGCTGCCCCGCGTGTGCCCCTCCCCTGCCCGGCGCTTCACAAAAGCCCTTTGTCCCGCCGAGCCCCGGGACTCCGGTTCCTGAAAAGTTCCATGAAAAAAATTAAAGAGAGAGGCAAAACCAGGCGAGCAGGGCCTCGCTCGAGAGGGCAGGAGCGGTGGGACAGGGCCAGGGAGGCCGGAGGTGTCCTTCCCAAGGCCGAGGGGCATGTCGGCGGCTCCCTGAGAAATCGCAAGAGTCCCAGACTACACTCTGGATTTGGGAGAGGTGGATTTTTTTTTTTTTTTTTTCTTTAAGTGAAGCGTAGGACGCCAGGCAAAGAAGCTGGAGGCGGCCGGGGAAGAGGGACGGGCTGTCCTTCGGCGGCAGGTCTGGAGGTCCCCTGTCTCCCTTCCCACCCTGCCCGACTGGAGCGACCGCGGCCCGCCCAGGACAAGCTTCTCCCGCCCGGGTGCCGTCCCTAGCGAGCCTGAGCGGCCCCTCTCGGGAAACGGCAGAAGCCTCCGGGCCCTCTCTTGGCCACCTCCTCTCGTGGTTCCATGTCAGACCCAGGGTTTTCCCTCCTCCGGTCAGGGCCGGCCAGATCCGCTCCCACGCCGCTTCCTTCCCCTAGCTCTGGGGTGGCGGCCGCCCAGCCTCTGCGCCCCACCGCGCCGCGCGCCCGCCTGCCCGCCCGCCTGCCGGAGAACACGGGGTTCCTGGGGCCGGGACTGCTGCGCTCCTGCCGGGGTGTGCGTCCTGGGACAGCCGCTCTCCTCCCGCGGGCCGAGGGGGACCCCGGGGGACTCCGCCCGCGAGCCAGAGACCAAGCTCTCCGTCCTCCCCACAGCCCCAGGCGCTGGGGCTGCCCGGAGACCCCGCGCGGTGCGAGTGGAGAAGCTAGCAACGGAACCGGGGCCCACGGGCGCCGGGCAAGGGCGTTTGCCAAGAAAAGGTTTCGAGCTCGGGGAACGGACGTCTCAAAGAGTGTGGAGCTGGCTTATTCTTTTCTTGCCCAGATTTTTGAAAACCCCAGCCTGGGCTGGAGCCGCAGGGGCCCTGGGGTTGGAATCGCCCATGTGGCTCCGATTTCAGCAGACGCGTGTGCTCTGGGAAGGCACCCCGCGCACCGGGGAAAGCAGCCGAGCCGCGCACCCTCTCCGCAGGATCCTCGGGACTGGCCTCTGTCCCGGGCCCGAGGGTCTCCCCGCCCTGGGAGCTGAGCCTGCCCGCACTACCGTGGACCCGCCGAGTGCAAGGGAGGTGCCGCGTCCCTGCCGAGAACGCCCAGGAACAGGCCGAGTAGTGTTTCCCCCGGCCTCCCTCCTCAGGATCCCGGGGGGACCGGAGGGGGGCGGCCACGGCGCAGGGCACTTACCCGGGTGCGGGTGGAGATTGAGGCCGGCCATGTACTTCCCGGGCGGCAGCGGGCCGGGCAAGCCAGAAGCGGGCAGGCGTCCGGCCGCAGCGGTGCCCACGCGGTGGCTGTCCATAGCCAGGCCGGACAGCAGCGGCGGCGGGGGGCCGTGCACGGACCGCGGGGGCCCGAAGTCTCGGCCATCCATCCTCCGCGGGAGTGCCGCAGCCAGCCCCCCACCCGGCCCGCGGGCCTCGCTCAGTGGGACCTAAAAGTTCGGCCTCCGCGTAGTCCCAGAGTCCTCGGGCGGCGGGGGCTCCGCGGCGTGCATGGCGGCGGCGGCCAGCGGGGCTTGCGCTCGGCTGCGGGCCCGCGGCCCGGGGCGCACAGGCGGCCGGCGGTGGGGCCCCTCCGGGCGGCCAGGCGGAGCTGCGCGAGGCGGCGCACACGGCGTCTTGGCGGGGAGAGGAGACGGGCCGCGGAAGAAACAGGAGGGGGAGGGAGGAAAAAAGGAGGGGGGGAAAAAAACAAAGTTTCAGAAAGTCGTCTTGCCGTTCGGGGTTGGGGACTGCGTATCGGGTGGCCAGAAATGAAATCGGGGGTAACCCGTTTTCCATAGAAAGTAAAAATCCATGTTCCTTCCTGCGGCGGCTTCAGGCTCCCGGGGACCCGGCTCGGCAAGTGGCCGGTGGAGCGCTGCGCCCCAGCCCAGACTGGCTCGGCGGCTTACGGGTACTCCCGAAACTGGGGAAGGCCCCTCAGCCGCGCCCGGGCTGCATAAATACAAAACCTCCCAAGTGGGATTGATTCCTGGGCGTCACATGCTCCGGGGTTTCAAACCGTGAAACCTTTCCATGAGCAGTTCGAAATGTCTCCCTAAACACTGTGTCACTATCTGATCCGGAAAGTTTAATATTTAACCTTTTTGGCCCCTGGCCTGCCTTTTTTGAGTCTGCTTTCCCTAAGCTCGCCCTGAGCCGCCCATTAGTGTTTTGTTTTGTTTTGTTTTGTTTCGGGAGAAAGGGTGCAAAGACGGTTTATTATTTTTTAAAGAGACTCCGTGCCTCCTCCCGCCGCCCCCCTCGGGCCGCTGTGAGTCGCAGTCTGAGTCCGAGGACCCGAGACGTGGCATTCTCGCCCGAAGACTGGAAAGAATCCTTCAAAACAAGCTTTGGTTTCATTTTCCAACGCCTTGGCCTGGGAATCCTGCGGCCCGAGGACGTGGCCTGACGCGGGGGATTTGGGGGGAGGGGGGCGGTCGCTCCAGGGTCTTGCTCCTATCCTAGCTTCCCCCCCCAACCCAAAAATAACCTACAAAGAAAACCTTCGCAGCGCGGGCCGACCAAGGGGCGCCTCCCCCAGCGTTGGGCAAATCCCCCTGTAGTTCCAGTTTAAAGCTGTTTGTTTAAAAGATTTGTCG
This sequence comes from Neomonachus schauinslandi, assembly GCF_002201575.2. NCBI lineage: Eukaryota > Metazoa > Chordata > Mammalia > Carnivora > Phocidae > Neomonachus > Neomonachus schauinslandi. The sequence goes on along the minus strand of NC_058407.1, from coordinate 172,594,375 downwards.
TTTGCCGATTCCCATGGGGGCGGGAGGGGGTCTTGGAGCCAACCCTGCCCTCGCTCTCCGTCTGCCCGCAGCAGCTCGGATTCCTGATTCCGGGAGGCCCGGGCGCTCCTAGAGCCGCCGATCCACGCTAAAGCCACCGGCTCCAGGTGCCCGCCCTGCGCCCCACGACCGGCGCCCAGCCCCCCGAGCTGCAGACCCCCTCAGCCGCAAACCCCCCGGCCTCCTTCTCCAGCCTCCCTCCCCAACTTTGCTAAGGGTGCTTATTTTAACCCGGTTTTGGTTACAAACACCCCCTTCCCTCCCTCCCTCGCTCACTCCCATCAGGCTCTGGTTACCAGATCCGCGTTTACTTTGGAAAAATCTAAGATCGCCACATCCGAGGATACATGTCTTAAGGAGGCGATGAGCTTTCCGTGATTTTTTTTTTTTTTTAATGTTCTTTGTGTAGCTTTCTTTTAAAAGCTAGAGCTTCGGAGCATGCCCCGACGCCCCACTTTGGGGAAGTCGGGGTGAAGGCCCCCGGAACACCCTCGCTCTGGTAGAGAAGCTGGCTCGGCCATCTGCGGGCTCCGCTGCGTTCTCTCTACTTTTCTCCCCCTCTTAAATGCAGTTAAAATGGCTGAATTCCGGCTTTTAATTAAAAACAGCCTATAATCGAAAACGTCTCGGCGTCCCTGGCTCCCCCGCCGCCTGCCGGGAACCGAGAAGGGAACCGACGCCCCTCAGCCCGGCTGGGCGGGCTGGAGCTGGGCTGAGGGCTCAGGTGGGCGCCCGAAGCACCGTGGCCCGCCCCCACCCTTCCCAGGGCACCCCCATCTCGCCGACGCCGGTCCCCGATCCAGCTCTTGGGGGCCGGAGAGCTGCGGGGATCCCCCCGCGCACCCCGAAGGGGAGGGGGTGGGGGGTCAGCTGGAGAAGTTTGGAGACCGTCGCGCCCGGCCAGGGACGGACCGGCGGCCTGGCGGCGTACCTGGCGCGGCGGGGCTCCCGGCTCCGGGCTCCGGTGACGGCGACTCCGGTGGTGGCCCCGGCTCCCGGCGCGGCTAGGCGCCCGTGCTGCCCGCCATCCCGCCGCTGCTGCTCCCCTTCGCCACCCGCAGCCGCCTCACACTTTTTGCCCGCCTTTCCTTTTTTTGGTAGAAAACCGCTCCCCGGGCCGAGCGCTCGGCGCGCCAACTCCTCCGCCCTCCCGCGGCCCGGCTCCCGCAGCCCCCGGAAAAGCCAGCTTTCCTCCCGCCGAGCTCCCCGCTTTTTAATAAAATCCAGGTAGCGCCGGTTTAAAGAATCCCAAATCTCCATATACAGCCCGGGATTGGAAAAGGTACATTACACAACCCCCCTTTCAAGTTCCTCTCGCTGGATCTAAAAAAAAAAAAAAAAAAAAAAAAAAAAAAAAAAGCCAGCGGGAGGGGGGAGGGGGCGGCTGGGGGAGGGGAGTACTCTCCAGCGAAGAAACACGCATTGTTCCCGGGCGCCCGCCTCCCCCCCCCAGGCCGGCCCCCGGCCTCCATCCATTGGCCGCGCGCACCGCCAATCACGCGCATGTAAACACCTTGGCCCTCAGCCATTCCTATAAAACCAATTACGGATCGAGGGGCTCCAGCAGTTTCCAGGCTCCCCACGGCGGGGCTGAATGATCAAAACTGGTGGTGAGAATTTTTCCCGGCCGTTTCTAGGCAGCCCTCCCCCTCCACCAGCTCGGACCCCCCTCTTTCCTCCCTCTCCTCCCTCTTCCTACCCCCTCCCCCGGCGTCTAGGCTGAGTGATCAAAATAGAGGAAGATGGTTGTCGCCGCAATCCAGGGCTTTGCAAGGCGCGGTTTAATGGGCCGCCTGTCAGCTTCCTGCTCGCAGGAGGAGGTGACAAGCCGAGCGAGCCGGGAAGGGCCTGGGGCCCGGCGGGCTGCACCCCGGGCCCGGGCCCGGGCCCCCTACCTCTCCTGGGGCGCGCCTTCTAGAACGCGCGCTGGAGACGCCAAAACAGACAAGGGCTGCTTTTTCCCTTTTTAACTCCCTCTTTTAAAACAAAGCAGCGATTCATTCCTTTTCCCCCAGCAGCGCGGTTGGGTGGGATGGGCAGGCGTGAAGGCCCTTTTCCTAGCCTCGGCCTGCGGGTCCCTCCCTGAAACGCGGTGTCAGATGGTTACTGATTAATATTTTGGAGAGGCAGCGGCGGCGGGTAGCGGGTGAGTCTCTAATCTTCTAAAAGGGGTTCCTATAGAAACGCGGGCCGGGGCGCGCCCCTCGCTCGGCCCCGGCCGGGGCTGTGGCGCTTTGCACCGCGCGCCCTTCCCCAAAGCCTTTCTTTGCGTGGGCGCTCCCCTCCTCTTGCCCCCCCCAAAAAAAAATCAGAGCAGAAAAAAGGATTAGATCGGCTGAGCGCGAACTGACTCCCTCTCGACTCTGACATTTCAGCCTATTAGCATTTCTCCACGGGGCCTTCTGAAACCTATTAAAGTGTAATATTAAAAACCTCTTGGCTGGGGGCCTCTCTCGCCTTCCATCCGCCGCGCCCCCTCCAGGGAGGGCGAGACCGGGAAAAAAAAAAAATCTGTTGAGCTCAGAGGAAGCAGAAGCCAAGCCCAAAAAGTGCTTGGCTGGCCGCGGCGGCCGGAGGGGGAGGGGAGCCCCAATCCCCCAGACTTTGTACTTTTATTTTGCGCTTTCAGCAAAATCCTTTCTCGGTTGAGTCGCCGGGAGCTGCCCGCGGCAACCTACTTGGCTGCGGGCGCGAGGACTGCGGACGCGGTCGGAGGGGCCGCCCTGGGGCCCCCGCACCCTCTCTCTGCAGCCCCGCAGGGACCCGTGCCCGACTGGGCATTACGTACCCTCAAATGGAAGCTTGGAGAGGCAGAAATCCTTGCCGATCCTGCCTCGGAGAGCAACCGCGGTGATTAGATTTTAATTAAAACAAGAGAAGCCCGCTCTTTCGCCCCGTGCTGCGGACTCAGCGTTTTCGCATCGCTGGTTCTTTTTTTTTTTTTTTAATCCATTTTTAAGCAACTTTTCTGGAGGGGGAAAAATGAGCTAGTTAGCGCCCGTTCGTTCTATTTTTCTTTTCTCCACTTTTAGAAGAAAACGGGGAGAGGGGATAGGCTTGGAGAAAGCGAAATGGGGGTGTCTAATTTAATTCCAGTACAAATTTGAGGAAAAAAGTTCAGCCTCTTGAGGGCAGTTTCAAGTTGCCCTTCCAGGAGCCTCTGCGCTGGTTTCGAGGCTGCCCTCTTTTGGAAGCTGGAGCTCCGCAGGGGGAGGAGGGAGGAGTGAGAAGTAAAGAAAGGAACGAAAATAGCCGGAGCCGAGGGGAACAGCGGCGGAGTCCGCGCTTGGAGCAGGGCGCGCAGGTCTCAGTGGCGGCTGGGGCGGCGGGAGGTTCCCGGTGCGGCCCCGGGACGGCCAGGAGCAAAGACGGAGAGGAGAGGGGGGTTAGAGAAAGGAGGTATTGTGTCTTGTGTGCCTTGGGGGAGGGGGTCGACTGCAGAAATAAAATAAATGCAGTTGAGTTGCGCGGGGCTGCTGGAAGCCGAGGCAGGGGAAGGGGCAATGCGTGCGGGCGCAGCCCCGGTAGGCGCCGAGCATCCTCGAGCCTTATCCGAAGGCCTTTGTGGGTTCCTAAAAGACCCTCCCATGCCTGAGGCCCCATCGTTTCCCCACCCCCCTGGTTGCCATCCAATATTCGGAGCCCAGACCCTGATCCCCCACCCCATTATCCCCGCCCTGTATCTGGAATGGTTTTTTGTGGGGGTTGTATTTTTTTTTTAATTAATTTTCATATAGCTCAAGCAAAAAATAGGTATATTGAGAAGGTTGAGGTGGGCAATACAAAGGACTTGAGGGCTGGGGGGAAAAAATACAAAGCCTATTTTTATAAATGTTTAATGTTTTCACCCCTGGATGCTCCAAGACGCCGTAATTGTGAGATGGCGGGGTACGTGTGCCATAAATCATTTAGTTGCTAATAAAAATTCTGCCTGTTTGCCCTGCATTTGCCAATGGCGTTTGCATTTTCCAAGTATGTGCCTTGTCTGCGTGGCGAACCGAGCCTGCATTTCATTAGGGTCGCGGTTCGGAGTAGGCGAGACCCCCCTCCCCCAACCTCCTCCTCCCGGGCCTTTGTGGGCCCCAGCCCCCTCGCGCCGCCCTCCCGGCACAGACTCACGCCCGCGGCCGCGCTAGTCACCGCCGGAGCCCAGCGGGGCCCAGGGCCTGGGGACGCGGCGGCGGCGGCGGCGGCTGCTCCCGGGTCCTGCCCGTGCGGTGCGCAGGACAGCCTGCCCGCGCCCGCTCTCCGAGCGCAACGCGCCCCGCCGAAGAGCTGCCCGCCGCGGCCGGCCCGTGCACACCCTAGTCCTTGCACGGTCCCCCCCCCCCCGCCGCTGGGCCCCGCGCCCCGTTGCCCCCGCAGTCGTTGGGTAAACAGCGTCCGGGAGCCATCTTGGGGCGGGGGACGGATCCCAGGCCCAGTGGTGGGCGCAGCACGGACTCCCTCCGAGACCCTGCCATTCGTAGGGCACCTCTGGGGATCCCTTGCCAAGCTTCGGAGTCTGGGGCAGCACCCTCCCCGCTCTGGCGGACCACACTGAGATGTCAGAGCCAGGCCTGGGCGCCCTGCGCGGGGCGGAAAAGAGGCGCCCCGCGTGCGGTCCGCCCGGGTCTGGCCGCCATCTTCCGTACCCGCCCCCCCGCCCGCATACTTGTGTTTACCCGGCGGGATCTGTGGCCAAAAAGTGTGTTGACTCAGTGTATGTGTGTGTTTTGTACTGACTGGGCGGAAAATCGGCAGGGCGGGGGGGGGGGGGGGGCCTCGCAACCCAAACCTCCGTTCCCGGTGAACCCGCCCAGGCCCGCGCTGTCGTCCGCGGCCAGCCGGGGCTGCGGAGCCGAGGCCTTTTGTGTGTTCTAGGCCTCCGGCTCCGTGCACGCGACCCGACTGACAAAATTATTCCCCTTTGTTTTAAACCAAAGAACAGGCCAACTTTGAGCCCGGTTCTCCCCGGCCGGCCTGCTCCTCGGCCAACGCTGCCCTCTTCGGGGCAGAACCCGGCGCTTTCTGGAACCCTGGTGTTGCTGGCCACGTGGATACATTCTCCCCTTCCCCTTCCCCCAGAGAAAACTGGCCACCTTTCGTAAGCGAGGACACCTGAGCCACCTCCACCCGTCGCCCCAAACCGCCTTTCCCGGTGGGGACCCAGATCCCCGCGCTGTGCCAGCCTCTCGGTGAAGCCGGCCTCTGCTGCCCGCTCGGGAAGCCCTGGCCGGATCTGGGGCTTACAAGAGCCAGTTTCCAGGTCCCAGGTCTGGCAACCAGGGAGCTCCCGGCCCGGGCACCGCGAAAACCCGGAGAGGCTGCGCCCGGGACATCCATTCTCGCCATCCCTTTTCTGCGACTGGCTCAGCCACGATTCGGCGCTGAGCCGAAGTTCGGCCAGCCCAGCCAAGAGGGGTCCCAGCCCTCCAGAAAGACCGAGGACGCAGCGCCAACGCCCGAACGCCGCAGGGACAAGAGCGCTCGCTCGGTGGGCAGAGCCGGGGCTCGGCCCCAGCGGATCCCGGCGTGTATCGGCTCCGCCTCCGGCCCTGGCCCCTTTCCCCGGCCCCGGGTCCGGTCTTCCATTCCACTGTTTGGCTCGGAGAGGCCGGAGACGTGCTCGGTGCACAGGGGGCCGGATGCGGCCATAAATCTCCATGCGGGACCTCCTTCCCGCTGCTCACACGCGGGTGCTCCCGGCCGGCCCCGCGTCCGGGGCTTTACCGAGCGCCCCGCTCTCCCAGTCACAGCCTGGGGTCCCTGAGACTGCACAGGGAGTCAAGCCAGGAGCTTCCCTGGTCACCAAAGAGAGGAACGGATTCGCCCATTCAGTGCCATCACCTTCCATCCCCACGGTCGCCCGGACCTCAGGCGGCCTGGGCCTCACCGGATCCCGGCCTGGGGTAGGGCCACCCGGCCGGGCACTTACTTCTAGGAAGGCTCGGGGAGGCTGGAATGGGCGCATGGCCACCTGCTTAAGCCCAATTCCGTGCCATTAAGGGATGATACCAGGGTTAGGTCAGAGTGTCTTTTCAGAGCGCAGCCAGCCACCCTTCTCTGCAGACCCTGCTTTAATCCGGCGCCGTCGTTCTGCCCCTGAATCCTCTGCGGGGGCTCGATATGGGGAGGTGGGCTTTTTTTCCTTTATTCCTTTTTTTTTTTTTTCTTTTTTGCCTGATGAGGACCATGCAGGGTTTCTGTGGGAGCGGCACTGGGAGGCGGGGGCCCATCTAGCTCCCCACCCCGCCCCAGCCCATCTCTCCCTCTATGCCAGGGATACCCCGGACTTTTCGCCTCCCAGCCCCATGTCAGCACCCCCATCGGCCACCGGCTTTGGCGCAAATAGCCGAACCATAGGGAAAGCAGGAATCGGCGGGTCGATAGTGGCAGCCTGGTAGGGGCGGTGGTCTTTCCACCTGAACAGTCACGGAGCATCTGGGGGACAGACCCAGAGAGGGTGCATTTGCAATAATAATGCTTAATGTCACCAGCCTTGTGTGTCTCTTTGCCAGAGGGGCGGGAAACGGGCCTTCACGTGGGTACCTCGCAGCAGCTGAGCAGGCCTGCGCGCGATCGGGGACAAGCACCTCCGAACGGTCTTTGCTCTTTGCAGGGGACTTCGGTGGGGACAGCCGCGGAAGGGGGAGGCATTCACCCCCTCCGAGGAGCCTCCCCCTCGCTGTGCCGGTCATACAGTTGTAACGGCCGTGGTAGAGGCCGAGGGTTAGAAGGTTTGGTAAACCTCGCCGGAGACGGTCTTACTGTGGGAGCTTTGGCTCCTTCCTAGAATTTCTCGAAGCATATTTGGAGGGACTGCAAGGGCTCCGGCAGGGCCCGGAGGAAATGGAGCGCTCGCCCCCGCCGCCTGGGAGCAGAGAGGCTGCGGCGCCGCTTTCCGGCCGTGCCTCCCCCCTGCCCCAGCCCCGCCGCAGCGCCCCAGGAAGCGTCTCCGAAAACAAAGCGCTGCGGTTTCAATCCAAGGTTAAAGTCCACCACGAGCAAGTGTTGTTTTTTTTTTTTTTCCCCTCTCCGGAATCCGAGAGCGATAGCGTTTCTCCAAATAAACCGCCAATAAATCAGCTCCCGGGGCCTCCTGCTGAAGAGCTCTACTGACCTTGGGGAATGGTTTTCCTGCTTGGACCCCCTCTGAGGCCGGGATGGGGGGGGGCACAGTGCCACGGTGCCCCCCGCCAGGGAGAGGCAGGAGAGGGGATGGCCAAGGGCATTCGTGGGCGCGTATTGTGGCACTTCCGTGCCCAGAGGGTGTGGGGAAGTTTTGGAATTGGGGGGGGTTATTGGGGGGACTGGGAGTACCTGGCTGGTAGGGGTTATTGTGGGGGCTGGCTGCTCTGGGGGAGGCTGGCCGCATGTGCATTAAGTGCCTGGGGAGCCCACACTGTTCAAGGATGAACACGGCCTCTTTGGGGGCCTCCTTCTTTGTCTGGGTGTGCTTGGGTGTGCTCTGCAGGCGAGTTTGTGCGGGTGTGACTAATGGGATTTATGTATGTCAGTGCCAGGGTGACTAATGGAGGGCTTGGCAGCACGTGTGTTGGGGGAGGAGGGGGCTGCACCTAGGTGGGGAGTCGGGGCTCTAGGAGGAGGCCGCCTCCTGCCTGGTCTTTAGGGGTTCACCTCTCTGGTCACCTGTTCCCAGCTTTGTTTGGACCTCTGAGCACCCCCTGGCAAGCCTGTGTGTGCTGAGATTTCTGGAGCAAATTCCATCACAGCCCTGCCCCCCCCTCCCCGGCAACGTACCTCTGTCCCCTCCCACTACCCTGACCCACTCTGCCTCTGCAGACCCAAGCTGGTCCCTCCCATTCATGGCAGACAACTCCCAGTTTCTTCTTTTCCAGGCTGGAAATTTCTTTTGATGCAAACTGGTCCCTGCTTCGTACCAGCTTTAACAGCCCTCTGACTTGGGTACCATGGTGCCCATTCGATGGACAAGAAACCCCAGGGGAAGTGACAAGCTCACACAGCTCAAAAGTGGCAGCAAACACCCTCAACGAAGCCAGGCGAGGGGGTACAAACGTGGAGCCCCAGCATCCCTGGGAGCCCCCAGCCTGACCAAGACCAGCTTAAAGAACTATACTAACCCCCCCTGCCACCCCATTTACTGCCCTTCCTCATCAATCCTCTCTACTCCCTGCTGCCTCTGTCCTGCCCCCGCCTAGGGGGAGGCGACAGAGGTCAGAGGTCAGTGGGAGTCCTTTGGGCCTGGGGTATGGGCTGGTGAGGTCAGGCCTTCCTTGGGAGCAGGGCCCACATTCTGCACTCCAGGGCTGGAGGGGGCTGCAGGCAGGAGTTCAGGGGAGCAGACCCCGGGTCCCCCACACCTGCTGTAGATTCTGGCTCAGGACACACCTGGACAATGACGTTTCCCATCTCCCTCGGGGTCTTCTGGTTTCTGACACGCGCACACACCGCCCCAGTCTCTGAGTGCTCTTGTGGGTGTTCTTGCTGCTGCTTGCACACGCGTTCTGTCCCGTGCATCTGTGTGTCATGGGTACACTCACCACAGGCGTCCCTGCGACCCAGAGAAATGGGGTGGTCTTCCTAAGGTCACCCAGCCTGGGTGGCAACAAGCAAGCCCAACCCGTTTCTGCCCAGCCCTCCACCTCCCGTGCTCCTCACTGGTGCTCCAGGGCCCACGGTGGCATCGAGAGAGAGGGGACAGCAACACCCAGCCTCGTCCCAGGTGTCCTGGGGTCCTCCCACACCCACAGGCTCCCAGGACCTCTGTCTCTGTCTCTCACACACGTGCGCGTGTGCACACACACACACACACAATGTGTGTCTCTCTCTTCACCTCCCTCCCTGCCTTTTTTTTTTTTTTAATTCTTCTTTGGCATTTTCTTTCAAGCAGAAAATAAAAACATTTCCCATGGCTACAGCTTTGAAAGCTTCCCTCTTCTCTCTGCCTTTCTCTCGCCCCCACCCCCATGTGGATCCATTTCTAGAGTCAGCAGAAAGTCAAAAACAAACCCTGAAGATCAAACCTGACAGCCCACCCCCCTTCCCGCATCCCTCCACTTTCCCTGCATGTCTTAGCCTGTCTCCACCCTGGAGATGAACAGGAGGGAGCCCCCCGGCACGTGCACAAATGCACTCCCACACCTTCTATGGCCACAGGGAGTCTCTTAAGAACCTTCTAGAGCTGCCCCTGCCAGAAAGGCCTGCTCACTCAGTTCCTCCTGCTGGAAGTGTCTGGGTTCTCCCTCACGCTCCCCTTTCCAGCCCTGCTCCATCCAACCCTCCTCTGGGAGGCCGCCTCTTGTGGGTTGAATACCCCCAAAATTCATAGATTCAAGTCCTAGCCCCAGTACCTCAAAATGTGACCTCATTTGGAAACAGCCTCCTTGCGGATGTCGTTGGTTAAGGTGAGGTCATCCTGGAGTAGGATGGGCCCCTAATCCAATATGACCAGGGCCCTTATAAAAGGGGGGCACAGACAGATACAGGGGGAAGCCTTAAAAGACCGAGACAGAGATGGCCATGTAGGAGACAGAGGGAGAGGCATGGACCAGACTCCCCCACAGCCCCTGAAGGAACCCACCCTGCCCACACCTTGCTCTTGGGCTTTTGCATTGCAGAATTGAGACAGTAAATTTCTGTTGTTATCCTGCAGTGACAAAAATCCCCAACATCTCAAAGGCTTAGCACAACACCTAAAAATGTATTCTCCCTGACACATCGTCTGCCCTGGGCCCGGGCGACACTCCACGCCACCCAAGCCACTTAGGTTCCACGAGTTGTCGACCTCGATGTGACACCATCACAGGGAAGGGAAGATCATCCCACGGGGGTAACATCACTGGTGCTCACCATCCATGTGACCACACCCAATGAAACGGTGCTAGAAGCTGGGTCTCCCCCATCCTGTGCTCAGGAAGGACCGGAAAACCTAAGATGGGTGAGCACAGGCAATGTCCACCGCAGCTAGAATGTGACCTCTCCCGATCTGTTAATTTTTTTTTTTTTTTAAGATTTTTAAGTAATCTCGGGACACCTGGGTGGCTCAGTCGGTTAAGCGGCTGCCTTCAGCTCAGGTCATGAGCCCAGGGTCCTGGGATCGAGTCTCGCATCGGGCTCCCTGCTAGGCGGGAAGCCTGCTTCTTCCTCTGCCTCTGCCTCTCTCTCTCTCTCTCTGACTCTCATGAATAAATAAATAAAACATTAAAAAAAAAAAGATTTTTAAGTAATCTCTACACCTAACGTGGGGCTTGAACTCACAACCCCGAGATCAAGTGTCTCATGCTCTCCCGACTGAGCCAGCCAGGTGCCCCTAACCATGGCACTTTCTTAAAAGTTGTGGTAAAATATACATAACATAAAAGTCGCCATCTTAACCACTTATAAGTGCAGGGTTTGGTGGCATTAAGTGCATTCCCATTTCTGTGCAGCCAGCCCCACCATCCATCTCCAGAACTTTCCCATCATCTCAAACTGAAACTCTGGTCCCACAAAGCAGCTCCCACCCCCTCCCCCAGGCCCCCGACACCCACCCTTCTGCTTCGTGTCCCTGTGAATGGGACTCCTCTGAAGACCGCACATAAGTGGAATCATACAGTTTCTGTCCCTTTTGTGTCTGGCTTATTTCACTTCGTATAATGTCTTCAAGGTTTCACCCATGTTGGAGCAGGCGCCAGAGCGTCCTTCCTTTTTAAGGCTGAATAATGTCCCATTGTACGGCTGGACTACATTTTGTTTATCTGTTCATCTGTTGATGGACACTTGGGTTGCCCCCACCTTGTGGCTCCTATGAATAACACTGTTAGGGACAGATAACCCTTCGAGTCTCTGCTCCCAATTCTTTGGGGCCTATACCCAGAACTGGAATTGCCCCATCCTACGGCATTTTTATGTTTAATTTTTGGAGGCGCCGCCATGCTGTTTTCCGGGCACAAGGGTTCCAATTTCTCCACATCCTCGCCAACGCTTGCCATTTGATATGTGTGTGGGGGGGTTCTCGTAGCCATCCTAATGGGCGTGGGGTGGTATCTCATCGTGGTCTTGATTTGTGTTGAGCGTCTTTTTGTGTGCTCATTAGCTATTTGTAGATCTTCGTTAGAGAAAAGTCTGCGCAAGTTTGTCCGTTTTTCATGTTTTTAATTGTTGTTTTGTTTTCCGTCCTTGGCACTATTTTTAACACTGTGCTGACCAAAATGGAACACTTGAGTGGGCCACCTGCTGGTCCCCGGTTTGTGAACCTCATGGAGGTTCTGCTCAGACCACCCCAGGTCGTCAGGACACTCCTAAAGGTCAATGTTCTCCTGAGGCCACACACTCACGTCCTTGCATTTACCCACTCCTGTTTGTTTAACAAATACTCACCAGGTCAAGCCCTGATAAAGTGGTACAGAGTGGCCCAGAGTCCCGTCCTCAGAGAGCTTGCAGTCCGGTGAGTTCCCGGGACACTCTGGCCAACAAAGCGTGGACAAGGAGGAGCGGAGGCCCCAGGAGCAGGGCAGGGGCCAGACCAGGCAGGCCCTCCGTCCACAGGAGAAAAGAGATATTGGAAGCAGTTGGTACCCAACCTCCTTAAATAAAAGGACTACTGGGGCCCACAGCTTAAAATCCTGGAAATAGAACACCCGTGGGGATGGGTGGACCAAGCTCTCCCTCCCTCCCTCCTTATCTCTCCCCCAACCCCTCCATTCTCCCTCCCTTTCCACTGGCCTTACTCTCTCCTTGGGACATCAGTGCCGTGGGATATGGCCCACCTCAGATCTGCAGCAAGAAAGAGGTACCTCCCCAAAGGGACACGGGGAGAGTTGGTAGTAAAAGGGGGGACACCACTGAGCTCTCTACCCATCAAGCGCTTCTCTGAGGGCAAGATCGAATCAGACCTGAAGGATGACGAATGGACAGATTTCCATCATGCAGCCTTGCTCAGGAGGCAGAACGTCACGGCAGGGCTTGCAATGGCCACCAACATCGTGCCCCTTCTCCTTCCCCTCTCTCTCCTCCTCACCCCCGCCCTCCTGGGTTCAAGTTCTGGCTCTGCCACCTGCTTGACCCATGACATTTGCAAAGTCACCTCCCTGTCTCAGCCTCACTGTGCCTGTTGACCTGTCTCTCCCTGCCTGCGTCATCTGCACACCAGGTCACAATCCCAGTTCCAGAAGAGAACATGCCACGCTATGGGGCACGGGACCAGGCCTTCCCGAGCAGCTGTCGTGACCCACTGTAACCTCTGACGATGGCCACACGGTATCTCCCTGCTGCAGAGTGACCTTGACATTCCTCCCATTCAAGGTGGAGTCTATAACAAGATGCTTGGAAGTGACACGGCAAGGCTTCCAAGGCCAGATCAGAAGAGGAGACGCCAGGTCACCCTTGTGTGTTAAGATGCTCACGTGGAGCGCTGAGCCAGCAGGTGTGAAGCTGGATTGCCCAAGGCCACCAAGCTATAAACTCCTCCCACATGCTGAGGCCCTGGCGAGGTCCCAACCCCCACCCCCCCAGCACTGACTCCTGGACGTGTGTGCAAGCAGGAGAGAGAAAGGAGCCTCCCCACAGCTGCGTGAGTGAGGCTCGGGGACTGTGACGGCCCAGGTCACCCCCGGGGTGGCGAGTGGGGCCTGGAACCCAGTTCTGTTTGCCCCCCCCAAGGCTGCCCCCCTTGGTGGGTGCCGGAATGACCACACGCCTCGGCCCTCCTGGGCTTGAGTCTGAGCCCCTCCAACCTCTGCCTCCCCTGTCACACGGCGGCCTCCCCTCTGAGTCTGTCTTCACGTGGCGTCCTCCACTCTGTGTGGGTCCGTCTCTGTGCCTCTTCTCCCCTTCTTATAAGGACACCAGTCATATTTGATTAAAGGCCTGCCGTACCCCAGTGGGACCTCATCTTCACTGATTACATCTGCAGTGGCCCTATTTCCAAATAAGGCCACATTGTGGGCTTCCAGAGGTCAGCACTTTAACCTGTCTCTCTAGGGCACACAATTCAATCCGCCACCCCGACCTGGATTGCCCCTCACCCCTCCGCCCCCTCCCGCCACCAGGACACAACCGAAGCCCCTCCCTCAGAAGGCACGGGGTCCTCCAGCCCTCCGTAAGGCAGAGGGGGAGACAGGCCTCGCGTGCGAGGGGCAGGTCTGGCAACGCCCACCTCCCCTCGGCACACACGCCCTGGCACAGACCGTAACTGGAGGGACCCCAGCCCAAAGCCGCCGTGACTCGGGGGCTTCGGCTAGCGAGGCCCCGGGGCCCAGGCACCCCTCGGCCAGTGGCTGCGTCGAGTGGAGCCGTCCTCCTCCCGCTCGTCCCACACCCTGCAAGGGCCCCGCTGACCCACGTGGGAGCTGACCTGTGACGCTCGGTGTTCTGGCTGCCTTTCCTTCGCTGTCACCCTCCCCACCCCTGCTTCCTGAGGGTCACCCCCAAATAAAGCACCCGCCCTCCCATCCTCGCTGTAGGGATCAGCTCTGGGGGGGCCCCTCTGGCAGCCAGTTCCTGCAAACCCTGCCCCGGCTACATGGTCTCCACCCCAGAGAGGCCAGTGGGGACCCAGGAAGGGCTGCAGAGCCGGGGCCCAGACCCGGGAGCGCCTGGACCAGAGCTCCGCCCACACGGCCTGCACTGACCTGTCCGCGTGTGGGGTCTGGAGGGGACGGCGTGGTTGCCTCTCCAGGTCACATGGCGGGATGGTGATGAGAAGGTCTTGAACCCCGATGATCCTCCTGACCCGGCTACTGCCTCCCACGGGTAGGTCAGCCTACAAGCCAGGGGGCCCAGGTCAGCGTGCTCAGGCCCCGGGAACAGTCCGAGATCAAGGTGAGCACAGAGCCGGCTTCTCCTGTGGCCTCTCTCCGTGGCGTGTAGACACTGTCTTCTCCCCGTGTCCTCCCGTGGTGGTCCCCCGTGCGTGTCTGTGTCTGTGTCCCAGCCTCCTCTTCTCGTAAGGACACCAGTCCTGTTGGATGAGGGCCCACCCTAGTGACCCCCTTTTAACCTAATTACCTCCTTCAAGGCCCCGTCTCCAAATGCAGATGCATTGTGGGGTATTAGGGGCTAGAACTTCAACATACGCATTTCGGGGGACAGAATTCGGCCTGTTTGGGCTGCTATAACAAATATCCAGAGCCTGGGGGTCTTAACCAACAGGCATGTATCGCTCACATTTCTGGAGGCTGGAGGTCCACGATCAAGGCACCGGCTGACTCTGGTGAGAACCTCTGTCCTGGTTCATAGATGGCTGTTTTCTCACCGTGTCCCCTTACAGCCCACACCAGAGGCCCTCTGCTTTATCATGCTCTCCGCCACATTCAATCCAGTAGATCTCAGTAGATGTCCACCCAAGGAACAAATGAAATGACATGATCCTGGTAGGGTTTTGAAGGATGAATAGAAGTTTGCTAGGCAGAGAAGGCAGAGACAGACATTCCAGGCTAGAGGAATAGCCCGTGCTGAGGCCTAGAGACCTCCCAGCAGGGTCTGCCTGGCTCCCTGGTAGCATGCTGGGCCTGGGGGAGGGGGAGAGCCAGGCATGCCCCCCCCCCCCAGGTGACTGGCCACCCCAGGTCAACGCAAGTGGCAGTGGCCCTGTGCCACCCTGCTGACCTCCCACCCCTGAGCCAAGGCCCATCCAGCCTCCACAAGGAGCAGGGCCCCAGCACCTCCGCCCACAGGAGCCCAGCTTAGATGATTCTAGGTATCTCTTTTCCCCTTCACGCCTGGGTGGGTTGAGCACTATTTATTCAAACTTGCATTTTATTGGTGTTTTTGTTGAAAGCCCAGGAATTATTCATGGCTGGGATTCGGTTCTCTTCTGGCAATGACCGCATTTTTGTACACAAGGTACAAATTATGTGTCAGTTCAATTCACTGTCAATCGGAGGCTGCCCCCAAGCATCAAGCAATGGAGGCTCGGAATGTTCTAGAAGTCAAGTCTGGCTGGAGGCAGCAGGGGCCTGAGTGGGTCATGGTCCCCAAAGTCACTAGGGACAGGGGACGGGGAAGGGATATAAGGGAGGTGACCAGGGAAAAAAATCCCACCTCTGTCCCTTTCCCTTCCATGAGCCTGATCGGGCTTTGTCTTCCCAGGTGAAAAATGGGTGCTGTCGGGAGTATTTATTTAGCACAGGAGACTGTCCATGTGGCCTTCCACATGTGTCATCACCCATGCCCGGCTGTGTGTCACACGCAGGGGGCCCTCCGTGGGGCCTAAAGAGGGGGGCAGAGATGCCGAAGGAAACGAGAAATGAACGCAGAAGGGTCAGCCTCCACTCCTCTGGGGGTGCTGATGTGAGAACATGGCCCCAGGAGCCTTTGACGCCCCTCCTACTGAAAGGTGGGGTTTCCAACACCCCGTGGAAGCTGGCCTCTCGACAGAATGTGACCGAACCAAGGGTGCCGTGTCTGAATCGGCCTCCCCCAACCGGCATCTCCTGCTTCCTGTGTCTTGGGGTGACACTCCTTGAAGCCAGCCACCATGATGCAAGGAGGCCCAAGCAGTCCCGTGGAGAAGGACGCATGGAGGGGGAACCCCGTCGCCAGCCTGCATGCACGTGTGGGTTGGGTGCCACCTTGGAACCCGCCCCGGGGGGTGCCGCGTGGAGCTCTGCCTGCCGAGATCCGCTCCCATGGCAGATTCACCAGCAAAATAAATGACTGTCATTGTTTTTGAGCCAACGGTACTGGGGCGGTTTAAGTAAAACATGGGGTTCAGGTGAAAAGAATTTCTTAGGCCACGTCACAGACGCCTCCCGTGGGGGCCAGAACCCCCCCCAGGTACCCATTGCCCAGACTTGCCCTGAGGGCCTCCCTGCGGTGGTCGGCTCATAATGTTCAGTGGGTTCTCAGCGGCGGTTGGGAGGGAAGCCGGTCTCTGTGGCGTAAATACTCCTGAATCATGTTCACCAGCCTCCTCGCCAGTCCCAGATCCAGGTGTTGGCAGGGTTGGTGCCTCCTGAGGCCTCTCTCCGTGGTGTGTAGACAGGTGTCTTGTCCCAGCGTCCCCACATGGCCTTCCCTCTGCGTGTGTCTGTGTTCTGATCTCTTCTTACAAAGACACCAGTCAGACTGAAATAGGGTCCACCCTAATGACCTCACTTTACCTTAATTAGCCCTCCGTAAGGCCCCAGCGGTCCTAGGCGCCACCCCTCCATGCAGCTCTGTATTCTGAGGTACGGGGGGTTAGGACTCCAACACGCGTCTTGAGGGACACAGCTCAGCCCATCACACCCCCTCCAGGTGGAGGAAGCAGCCTGAGCAGAGGTCCAGAGGCTTGGCCGAGCCGAGCCTGATCACTAGCCTACCTGCTCCTCAGACGTATCCCACTTGGCCCAGACTGAAGAGCCCCGAAACCGAGGATCTCGGGGGAAGCGAGTTGGCAGGGAGGGCAGGGAGACTCGTCAGATGCTGCTGAGGTGGGGCTCTTGAGAGCCTACAGCCTCTCTCACTGTGTCTCACTCTGTCAAATAAATAAATTAAAATCTTTAAAAAATAAAAAAATAAATAAAAAATTAAAAAGATGATTATAATTAAAAATGTAGTTAAGATGCAGTCACACCGGATTTTTATTTTTTTGTAAGATTTAGTTTATTGTTAGAGAGAGAGAGCACATGCAGGGGGAGAGGCAGAGCGAGAGGGAGAAGACTCCCCGCTGAGCAGGCAGCCCGATGTGGGGCTCGATCCCAGGACCCTGAGATCATGACCTGAGCCGAAGGCAGACGCTTAACCAAACTGAGCCACCCAGACGCCCCTATTTTTATTTATTTTTATTTTATTTATTTAATTTTATTTATACACCGGATTTTTAGAATGGGCCCTGATCTGGTGACTACTACTCTTAAAAGAAGTGGGAGCTTTGGATACAGACACCCACCCTGAAGAAGGGGGCCATGTGACCACAGAGACAGACACGGGCTGGGGGTTCAGGTACCCGCCAACCACCACCGGATGCTGGGAGGGAGGCATGGGATGGGTTCTCCCCTCGGGCCTGCAGAGGGAGCATGTAACCTAGGACTTCGGGCTTCTGGAATTGTGGGGAAATACATCTCTCAGCCACAAACTTTGTGGTGTTAGGGCAGCCCCAGGAACCCAGGCACCCAGGGTACCCCCCAGGGCCCCAGCGGCGCGAAGAACCGATGGCCAGCGCCCACGGCCATCAACACGTGGAGCGGACCTTCTTTCTGGCCGCACCTTCTTCACACATCCCAGCAAGAGGGGCACCCTGAGTCCCCGCGGTCTGGACCAGGGCAGGCCCGTGACGCCTTGGACCAGAAGAAAGGAACCTTTGGAGCCCTTTCTGGAGAGCTGGGTTCTTGCAGGAGCGCACACTGCCCCCATCCCCGCCCCCCTGGGCCCAGGTCAGGGGCGTTCGGCGCGGTCCCACTTCTGTGGGCATAGGATGTCGGCTGGGGCGGGAAAGGTCATCGTCCAGTGTAATTTCCACCCGGTTCTCCGTGTGCTCGGGGGCAGGCCACCAAGTCAGGGGTCCCTGTAGCCTAGGGCCGCCACGCCGCAAGGAAGCCACCAGGAGGCACCCCGGCCAGGCAGCCCTGGCTGAGCTCCCCACCCCGGCCAGCGTCACCGTCACCATGTCACCAGCCCTGGCTCCCAGCCTCCCTGGACCCGGGCCTGCCACACTCTCCGATGACCGCAGAGCCCGGGGTCATCTGACTGTGACCACGTGACAGACGGCAGGCGGGAACCGTGCTGAGCATCTTCCTGATGTCCTGACCCGCAAAATCCTGAGCTAAAAAAAAGCTGGTACTAAGTGGCTGCGGGTTGCACCAAGTTATTACACAGCACTGGTAACTGGAACCGCCACTGGGCCCCGTGTGGATAACGCTCAAAGTGGGGTGCAGGGCTGCCCGGACAGGCCCGACAGAACACCTTGCACCCGCCCCCTGGTGGACCTGCCCCCACGCGGACGCGAAGGCAGCCACAGCACCCACCGCCCTCGGGAGGGTCTCCCGTGGCTGCCGTGGCTGCCGCTCCTGGGAGAGAGAGCCCCCGGCAGGGCCTCGCCGGGAGCCAGGGGCCGCGTGGCTCTGGGCCCGCTCCTGTTCCCCGAGGCCCGGGGCCGCTCCAAATACCCGCCCTGCCCACAGCGTCCCAGACACAGGGCGGAGGGGCCGAGACAGGCTGGCCAGGGGCCCCGGTGACAACACAGCCACCACACCCTTATTTTGTCTGCTCTGCAGCCCTGCCCGCCTGGCTCCTCTCAGCCGGCCTTGACATTGGCATTTCAACATGGCGCAGGGCTCCCCAAGACGGCAGAGGCCCACGCACACGCACACGCGCACACGCGTGCCGACCTGCTTCCCCGAGGAACGGCCGCGCTCCGCAAGCCGTGCCCGCCAAGGCCGGCCCGGGCTGCAGGAGGAGCGCTGGGCATCGGGCCCAGCCCCGCCACGGCTCCCCCGGGGACTCGACTTTCTCATCTGTAATGTGGGCTGAAGATACCACCTCTTGGAAGCGACGTCCCATGGTGGGCGCGCAGGAAGTGTTGCTGACATGGGGTGATTCAGGGGAGCAGGGAGAGCGACTGTCTGCCCTTCCTTCCCTCTCTGCCCCCCAGGCGGCCCCCGGGGTCAGCTGAGGCTGGCTGCAACAGCTCGCCCTGCCATCAATGCTGCAAGCTTTTTTTTTTTTTTTTAAAGATTTTATTTATTTATTTGAGAGAGAGAGAATGAGAGACAGAGGGCATGAGAGGGAGGAGGGTCAGAGGGAGAAGCAGACTCCCCGCCGAGCAGGGAGCCCGATGCGGGACTCGATCCCGGGACTCCAGGATCATGACCTGAGCCGAAGGCAGTCGCTTAACCAACTGAGCCACCCAGGCGCCCCTGCTACAAGCTTTTTGACGACTGAGCTGGCTGGTTCCTCCTTCCCTCCCGCCTGCCCAGCCTCCTCTCTGAGAGCTTCTGGGGAAAGGCGGGCAGTGAGCATTTAAGACGGTGGCATGAACTGGGAAGGAAACACACACACATTGAGCACCTCCTGCATGCACGCTCCAGCAGGCTGAGGGCCCCGTGAAGTTCATCAAATACCTGCTCCTCTCGCCCCATCCCCAGGCCCTGCAGCCGGCCAGTTCCAGGATGGGGGACCGAGGCTGGCAGGGAGGAAGGACCTTGCTGGGCCCAGCCAGCCCCAGGTCAGTGTGGTCTCCCCATCTCCACCGAGACCTGAATGTGCTCATTAAAGATCCCAAATCCCTTAGCTTTTAAAACACAGGCTCCAGGATCTGAAACCAGGGGATTCAAAGGCATTTCTCAACCTGGGAGACAGGTCTGCCCCCACAGGAGCGGACAGGGCAGGAGGGGGTGCCTCGCTGAAATAAAGGGGGGCTCCGGGGGGCTGATGACTCAGCCAGGGCAGGTAGAGGGGCCTGAGCTGCCTTGAGGGGCACCAGGGTCCCCCTCCTCGCCCTCCCCCTCATCCTCCCCCTCCTTCTCCTCCCCCCTCCTCCTCCCCCTCCTTCTCCCCCCTCCTCCTTCCCCTCCTCCTCCCTCTACAAATGCCTCTCAGCTGCCCTCTCTCGTTCCTGAAATTCCACTCTGGGCTCCACCCTGGGGCCCAGGCTGCGCAGGCCTTGCACGGATGCATGGATTCGCTGTAGCAGGTCGGCTCTGGGCCTCAGTGTCCCTCCCTGTAAGTGGAGACAGGAAGGGGGACCACCTGGGAGCAAGGATAATTCTGGGGTCAGTCCCACACTCAGCAAATATGTGTCAAGCTCCTATTCTGACCCCGGGGTTGGGGGCGGGGGGCACAGCCGTGGGCAGGACCCTCTTGTCCTTCCACTCACAGGGCTGTGGCAGGTGGGCAGCCCTAGTCCCCGACCTCACGTCCACTCAGACACCCTCAGGCTCACTGGCCAGTCTCTGGAGCTCTTTGGCCTCCCAAGTCCCCCTGGCCTGTCACCTGGTGCTCTGGGGGCTCTGGGGGTCAGAGCTCAGGAGCTTGAGTTGGCTGGGTGGGCCGTGGCAGCCACGGAGGGGTTGAGAGGAGTGACTACCCTGTTTGGGGACCTTACCCGGCTCATTAAGGGAGGGTCCCCGGGGTACCAGCGACGGGGCAGGGGGAGAAGCCAAGCCAGGGTGAGCCAGTCACAGGTCATGGCTCAGGGCTGCCCCGAGGTGGGGGATTCTTTCCAGGGATCTGCCACACCCACCAGGCAGCCCCAGTGACCCCAGGGCAGGCCTCTGAGAAAGGCACAGGTGTCAAAAGGATCTAAGGTCAGACTCAAGAGTCGTAAGCAGTAAGTAGGCCGGAGGTGACTGGGGCTGAGGGAGAGGGGTGGGAAGCATGTGTAATGGGGACAGAGTTTCAGTTCGGGAAGATGAAAGAGTTCTGGAGAAGGACGCCAGGGCTGACTGCACAGCAGTGGGACCGCGCGGAACGCCCCTGACCTGGGCCCAGGGGGGCGGGGATGGGGGCAGTGTGCGCTCCTGCAAGAACCCAGCTCTCCAGAAAGGGCTCCAAAGGTTCCTTCCTGGAACCTTCCTGGAACAAGGTTGTCCCTGGAGACCTAATCCCTTCTGGGGATTTAAAAGCCACCAACTTGCCAAGGAAGAAGCCGACTCCTGGCCTTAGGCGATGCCAGCTTCCCATTTTAATTGGAGCGTTTTGAGCCCTGAGCGCGAAGTTCCCAAAGTCCCAAGGCTCCCCCGCTGTGCCCACAGGGACGGGAGACGTGTGCCGGCTCCGGGCTTGGGGCTTCCGAGCCCCCGTGGCTCCATCAGCGGTCTGATCACGGGGGTGTGGGGCGCCCACAACCGTGGCTGGTGAGTGGCCAGGCCACCAGCCACCAGCTGTACAAAATCCCCCATCCCAGACCTCCACTCAGTGCCAGAGAGCGTGACAGAGCATCCAGTTGGCCCGACACTGTCCCACTTTCATCGCTAAATGTCTTGTGTCCAGGCAGCCTCTCGGCCCGGCCCGCGGGTCACCCTGCCACCACAACCAAGGGGTGTAGTGGGTTAAGCGGTGTCCCCCCAAAAGACATGTTTGCCTGGAACCTCAGGATATGACCTTATTTGGAAATAGTCTTTGCAGACACAGTTAAGGTAAGGATCTCTGGTTAAAGATCATCCTGGATTAGGGTGGGCGTAGATTCAGTGAGAGTCCTTATAAAGAACCAGAGGGCGCGCGCGCGCGCGCGCGCGCGCACACACACACACACAAGGGGGGGTGTGCAGGTGGGGCCAGAGGTCGGAGGGAGACCTCCACGAGCCAGGGAACGCCAACGATCAAGGAGAGCTGGAGCCACCAGAATCTGGAAGGGGCCTGGAGCGGATTCCCTGTCCGAGCCTCCGGAAGGAACCGCCTGGCTGACACCTGAATCGCAGACTTCTGGCCTCCAAGGGGTGAGGGAATAGATTCCAGTTGTTTTCGGCCACTCTGCGCTGGGGGCCCTGGCCAGCCCCCCGGGGGTGCCTCCACCCCAGCCTCAGCCCCACGGCGGCTCCGGCTCCAGAGGGCTAATCTCCCGCTGCTCCCACACTGGGCACAGGATCTGTTTTCCATAAACACTCTTTTGAACCGAATTTCATTTTTCTCACCCAAGGAAAGCGTCTAGAAGAGAATGCCCAGACTCTCAGGGTGGAGAGTAAAGGGGGAGGAGGATGTTCTGTGTTTTGTTGAGGGCTTTTCCTTTTTTTTCTGGCATTCTCTGTCCTTCCTGATTTTTCTCTAATGAACATGGGGCCAAGGGCCTCTGAAAGTGGGTTCCTGCCCCCCGGGCGGCTCTAACATCAGGAAGCCAGGGCAGGGGAGCATGGAGGGGAGGAAGCAGGTCGCCCAGGGTGGGCAGGACGCAGTGACCAGCACTCAGCTATCCCCCCTGTTGCCCCCACGTTGAGTGCTGGGCGCTGGGAGGCAGGGTGGGAGGGAGGGGTGCTCCAGGCAGATAACAGCTGATAGCCTGGGACCCCCCCCCCAGGCTATCAGCCCTCCGGAGGAGAGGACATCCTCCATCCTCCTCCAAGACCAAGATCCTCCTCCAAGATCCAAGGCTCGGGATCTACATACAAGCTTATTTACACAGGCTGGGGCCTCCCTGCCCCAGATGGGGCCCCACACAGGCCCCAGAGGCCACAGAGACCACCAGGCCAGAGGCATCCATGCTGGAGGGGTGCAGGGACTCAGTGGAAGCTGCCCCCCGTCTCCCAAACTCGGCCCCTTTGCAGCATCTTTAATTTGTTTGTGCAGAAAATAAGCTAAGGGAGGCAGCGGAGACTTTGTTTAAAAAAGAGCAGGCCTCAGCATTTCCCCGGCGCTGGCAGCGTGCCTGGGAGGGGGAGGGGGAGGAGGGCGCATGTGGATTCATCTCATTCCTGCGTGGAATCGCTCCCTCCATCACCCACCAGAGGCCCAGCCCGCCTCCGCTGCCCCGGCTCCGAGGCCCGCACCCTCGGTCCTGTGGCCCGGCTGAGGGAAGGCCCGAAAGGCCCCTCCGCGGAGACCTGGGCCCGCCCCCCGCCCCCGAAGCTGGGGGGGGTGGCGGGGGGGGGCAGCAAAGCCAGGGCTGCCCGAGGCTCCTGCCTGCCTGGGTCTCAGTGACCCATCTGTACAATGGGATCACAGGGTCACAGCCCCTGAAGTGAGGTGCGGACGTGTCCACAGGGCGTGGGAAGGGGTGTGTGTGCCGAGCGTGCCCGGCACAAAGTGGCTTCTGACGCAGACATGCTTCCCGGTTTGAGGGGTCGGCAAGGGCAGGATCTCTTCATGGGCCCCCGCTCCAGGCCAGCCCCTGGCGGCTCTCTGGGGCACAATGCTGCAGAGGGAGGCCGAAGCTCAGAGCCCACGGTGGTGGAGCCTGGGTTCTCACTGGCCTCCGGGGGGCGGGGGGCGGGGGGCGGGGGGGTGGGGGGGCGGGACGGGACTCCACCCAGGCACTCCACGGCCCCACCCCAGGGCCCTGCCGTCCCTGGCTGCGCACCCCACGGCCATGGCGGGCAGCTGCCCAAGGCTCCTGGCAGAGGTGGCCACTCTGAGCGCCCCCCACCCCGGGGCCTGGCAGGGCTGGAGGAAGCCCCAGGAGAGGGGCCAAGGGCGCCCCCCACGCAGCCACGCCTGCTTCTCCAGATTCTGCAGGCTCTGCTGACACCTGC
>NC_058407.1:172506951-172571188 GCF_002201575.2 Neomonachus schauinslandi | reverse complement strand
CCGGCATCACATCACCATAGCAACCCTGGCCGCGCTTCCCCCCCCCCCCCCCCCCCCGCAGCAAGGAGTGAATGGGGTGGGGGTGGCCCCGGGCAGATGGGGCCCAGTGGACCCACAAGCGTGGCGCCCACCGGGAATGGCAGGCCGATTCCGGGGGCAGCTTTCCATTATTCCCACAAAATGCTGTGCCCCCACCCTGCCTGGCCTCATCTCTCCTCCACACCCCACCGCCCCAGAGACTCCCCAGAGCCCGGCCCTGCGCCCAGTCCCCAGTCCTCAGCGCAGGACTTGTCCTGGGGTACAGGCTTCAGGGGTTCCCATGTTGGGCACCGTGACCCCTCCCACCCCGCTGGGGCACCAGAAGGCAGGCAGGGGGTTGCCTTCCCCCACCCCAGCTCCCCTGGGTTTCAACCTCCTCCATACTGCTGGCCCGCGTTCACCTCACTCCATGCCTGGGCCCAGGCCAGCCACCCCTCACCCGGGCGGCTGTCACCCCTCACCTGGGCGGCTGCCACCCCTCACCTGCATGCGTGTCACCCCTCACCTGGTGCCTGCCACCCCTCACCTGCGTGCATGTCACCCCTCACCTGGGTGGCTGCCACCCCTCACCTGGGCTCCTGCCAACCCTCACCTGGGCACCTGCCACCCCTCACCTGCACGCCTGCTACCCCTCACCTGGGTGCCTGTCACCCCTTAACCTGGATGGCTGTCACACCCCAGCCCCAGGCCCTTGCTCTTCCGTGGCCCCCAAAGCCACATGTGTGTATGCCCCACAGGGAAAGCCCCAGACCCTCCCTCAGGCCACACAGGCCTGCTGTTCCCACCTGGGGGCTCAGAGCATCCCATCCCCCTCCCCAGAATGTTTTTCCCAGCTCTGTCGATCTCTGTTCAGCAAAGCCTTCCAGGACATTCCACCAGCTGGGACCTCTCTGGGCCCTGTCATTACCTGGGGACTGGGTCTCCGCCTCACCATGGTGCCCCGGTGGCCCTGCTATGACTGCAGGGTCCCCACTGTGCCTGGGCTGAGCCCAGTGCCGGCACCGGGAAGCGTTTGCTGCCTTGGGGGCCTCCTGGCCTCTCCCGTCCCTGCTGGCTATGCCCTATGGGATGACACAAGCCTGACCCCACATGCCCAGCACATCCTGCCCAGGGCTTCCTGCCCCCAGGGCCTGGCACTGGGCCTCAGTACACAGAAACGGGGAGCTGCAGCGACCCTTCTGGAAGCCTTCTGAAATGGCCTCTCAGTGGTGGGAGCCGGTGATGGACGCTGGGCCACCATCTCTATTAGTCCCTTTGGATGGGGTGGTGGACCGGAAGGACGAAGAGAAAGAGCCCTGGTTTTGCCCCAAGGTGGCCCGGGGTCTTGGGTTGGTTGCCTCCTCCAGGGCCTCAGTCTCCCCATCTGTACTCAACAGATTGGGCCCATCTGGTTCTGACAACTTGGTGATGCCTGGGTGAACCCTGATGGCCGAGGGGGAGACCAGCCCTTCCCAGATGCCCCCCATGCCCTGGGTACCGCTCATGCTCTGGGTACCCAGCCGCCCTGCAGGCCTGGTCCAGTGCCTGTTCCCAGTCTTGCACCCAGAAAGCTGGTGGCAGCCCCTGCCCCAGTGCCCAGAAAGTCCCTGAAGCTCAGCTGGCCCCAAAGGGGAGGCTGGTCTCTCCTCTCATCCCCCTCTAACGGCAGCACTGAGTGCCTCCCGGCCCTCCTGGCCATCCTGGCCCAGAAAGACAGCCACGATGTCAGGGCATCTTGGCCATGGTCACCAGAAGCCATGTGTCGGGCCAGGGGAGGCCCCACGGACTGGTCAGCAGACCAACCTAGCCTCCCAACACACCTCTCACCTCTTTCTCTGTGGGCCTCTCTTCCTCCTCTCTCT
The DNA here is from genome assembly GCF_002201575.2 of Neomonachus schauinslandi. Classification (NCBI taxonomy): domain Eukaryota; kingdom Metazoa; phylum Chordata; class Mammalia; order Carnivora; family Phocidae; genus Neomonachus; species Neomonachus schauinslandi. The sequence goes on along the minus strand of NC_058407.1, from coordinate 172,569,308 downwards.
ACCCCTGTCAATCTGTTTGGTTTGGGTTTGTTTTAAAGATTTTAAGTCATCTCTCCACCCAACATGGGGCTCAAACTTACAAGCCCAAGATCAAGAATGGCACGCCCTAGGGCTGCCCCCTGCTAATCTCTTCATCTGATTTCCCTCTGCTTCTCTGTCTCTGGCACCCCAGGCAGAGGGAACAGCCTGTGCAAAGGCCCTGTGGTGGACCAAGCACAGAGCAACAGAGGACTTGAAGGGAGACAGGCAGGGCAGAGAGTAGAGTATACAGAAGCAAGAGCATGAGATGGGGAAGGGACAGCACTGGATGCTGAGACTCAGAACGGGGCCATCCCCTCTAAGAACACAGACTTGCAGGCTGACAGAGAACAACTCAAATCAGATCAGCTCAGGTTAGATCCACCAGAGTCATCATACTTGTGTATCAGAAAAGGATCTAGTGGACACTGTGTGCTCCATAAAATCCAATCTGTCCCACCCCCATTCTGTAGTAGCCCCCATGGTTTGGGTGGACCCTAACTGGTCTAAGCAAATCAGGGTGTTCTCATCTCCCTGGTCATAATAATTGGTTCAGGGGTAGGAATAAACAAGGAATCCCACAGCCCAGCTGGCCAATCACCATCCTAAACTGAGTCCTTGCAGACACTACTAAGCTGCTGGATCAATCCCAACCTGAAGTCTACCCATACCATTTCTTTATTGAAATAAATTCCCTTTATAATTAAGCCATTTTGCACTAGGTTTCTATTATTTTCTAGCATTTGCTACCAAAACACATCCTGGGAATGTGTTCTCCCGGAGACTCAATGTAGCAATGAGGCCACCTCCGAAGCCAGACCGAACAGTTTCCAGATGGCAATAAAGCAAGGAATGCCTCTCCAGTGTCAAGGAGGATCAAGCTGTATTTTAAAAAACAACAGAAGGTCTGGGAAACTTAACCCTTGGATAGCAAAGGCCTGCAATGCTCCCAGTGGGTGGGTGGGAGGGGGCAGGCGGCTGGCCTGGCGACGGGGTCCAGGCCCCCTTGCTCAGCGGATCTCCAAGTCACATCCCGGCAAAATGCCACCCCAGCCACCGCGCCCAGCTGGCCTGTGCCCACAGCCCGCCGTCCAATTCTCTCAGCGACTCTGTCGCACCGCCCGAGCCACGCTGGAAAATTGCCCACAAGTTAAAAGAGATTTCTTTCCAGCAGACATCGCTCCGGCAGATCCGGGCCTTATCTTCCCCTTCCAGAATGAGTGTTGTTCATTTCACTTCCTAAAATAAAATAAAATTAAAAAAAATCTAAACCACAAACTGAAAAACAGGTGGGGCCATTTCAGGATTTGGCTGGAGCTTGTCTGGGAGCTGATAAGGAGCAGCCAGTTGCCGGGCAACACGGCAGCGAGCTGAAGGGGAGACGGGCCCGGCATTTCCGGGGCACCCATCTGTCCCCCCAAAAAATAGCTGGGCCCAAGCAGGCCCAGGGCTCAGTAAGGCCTTTCTCATTCTAGAGAGGTTTCACCCCTAAGTATTTGGGAGCCTAGAGAGATGAGGAGCAGAGCAGAGGAGTCTGCCTGTGCAGAAATGGTGTGAAACAATGTGTTAATGGGGCAGAAAGGGCACCAGTGACTGCCCCCGGGGGTCGGGGCCTGGCACCCTGAAAGCAGTCAGAGGCAAATGCACGTCTGGCCTGGGAACCCCGACTGGGGGGCTGCTGGTGGACCTCCTGGAGGGAGGTCTGCAGAGGTAGGCTAACAGGGCTCTGCCTTGACCCAGCTCTGGTCCACGAATTCATCAGGAATTGGCACGAGGGATAGAAATCGCCTGATGAAAGGTACAGCCAATCCAAAAAGCCAGGAGAGGCAGGAAAACAAACAAACAAACCCGCATTTCATTGGGCCACCACCCCCAACCCAGCCCAACCCAACCCAACGAAACCTGCCAGGCGCTCAGTGTGGGGTGGGGGCCCACCATCCCCTGTGGGCTGTGTGACCGTGCAAGCTGGCGGTCAGCTGGTTAGACTGGGGGACATGGCGCCACCCACTTCACAGGGCGTGTGTTTGTGGAGAGAGGGTTTCAAATGGCACCCGATATGCAGTGAGGAACCCACAAACACAAACTACTACTATTACTGGTACTTACGGTATCAGCGGACTGAATGCAGAACAATCATAAGAACACTCCTAAGATGAAAAGGCCGAGAGCTGAAGACACACACGGGGTGACATCTGTCACTTGCACACCTCTGTCCTCCCCTCTGTGCCCGCCCACCCTCCTCCCTCCTCCCAGTGACGCTGCCGTCCTTGGCTTTAGGGCGGTTAGTGATCTGCCCTGTGTCATGAAGCCTCCGGATTCCTGCCTGTAGAAATCACCACCCCTCCACTCAGATCCTATAAGGACTTCCTTGTCCGTCTCCAGTGGCCTTCATCACTCCCTCCCTGGGGATGGATACTTCTATAGACAACCTGCCTGAGTTCCTTGTTAAACGAAGGACTGACCATACCAACTATTGGCGAGGACGTGCAGCAACATCCTTGGTTTACCCAACATACCACCCAAGGAGCCTGAGGACGGGCTGCCGACTTCCCGCTCAGGGAGTCAGAGGCGATACCACACACCTGGGGGCATCTGGAAGTGTTTGGGGGCTTTGGTTTTCCCGGTACACGAGGCATCCCTGGCATGTCCCAAGGGCTTAAGATGTCGCCCCTTCCCAAAAGCCAATGTGGAAAATTCACCAGGAAGCCATGAAATCCACTTAGTGGGCTCCATCCAACCAAAGTTTAGTTTTTCAATGAAAGAGAGAATAGGACAAGAGAATACAAGATAAAACATCAGCATGCGTGTGAGGATCGCCTCCTGATGATCTAGTTCGGGTCACTACGTCTGTGTTCTCCGTACTAGGTCATGATGTAAAATACAGTCTTACTGGGGGCCCAGGAGAAAACAAGTGTGACAAACACGAGGTGCTCTCACAGGCTCCTGAGGGGGGACACACCCACAGCGCTGCCCCCCACAACCCCATGGAGCCGAGCGAGGCCTGAAGGGACAGTCCGGGGCCGCCTGAGCGACCGGGAGCTCAGCTGAGGGACGCACAAGCGTCCACACAGGCCGCAGCCGGAGGAGGCCTCAGCCCCGGGGCCGGTGAGCCCGTCATGTGGCGGGGCAGGCACAGCGGGTGTACCGGGCCCGTGTGTGGGCTTCGGTCGGCCCAGAGAACGTATGGCCCGGCAGGCCCTGCACTGGGACCGGCCCCGGGACCAAGCAGGGCAAGAACCCACCCACCCACCCCCAGCAAGGCCTCTCACGGGCAGCCTGCAGCTGGCGAGACCCTCCTCAGTGTGGGGGACCCAGCATTGGCCCCGTCCCCCGAGTTGTCCAGAGGCGCAGGATTGTCTTTGCTGCACGGACTCGGCTTCTGGAAAGAGGGGCTCAAGACCCCAGCTGTGGGGCCTGCCCAACCAGGGGCTCACTGTCATTTTACCTCCCTGAGCCTCATCCGAAAAGTGGGGGTCATGGGGTATCCCTGTGGGTCTACCAAGAGCAGGAGATGGACTGTGTGGCCACGGCCCAGTGGGTGTCCCCAGTCTGTCCCCCACAGTGTCCTGCATCCCTCGGTGCCCACAGCTGCCCGGCAATAAAGGAGACCCTGGGCTGGGAGTTGAAGGGCACCCTTTCGAAGGGATGGTGCCCCTGAGCTCAGTGGGAGCAGTGTCTCCATTAGGCTCTCCTAGAATCCCACTGCCTGCCTGGAGGAGGGGGCCGTGGGCTGGGCCAGGCTGGGCCCCACATGCTGAACGGGGGCGAGCAGAAGAGCTAAGACCTGGGAGGTATCCAGCCACTGGCTGAGGAGCAGGACGGCTGAGCCCCAGCGAGGACCCCGAGGGAGCGTGCACGCAGGCCCGGCCGTGAGCAGGTGGCCACACCTGGTCGCGGTGTTCTCTGAGCCGACAGGTCAAGACCGGGACCCTCAGAGGCTCTGCCCCGGGCCTGCTGAGCCCCCTGCCCCCCATCAGACCCTAGAAGGGACAGACACCTGAGAAGGGAGCCCAGACCCACCCGTGTGTTCTCTAGAGCCAGTGCCCGCGGCGGGGAGGGCCTCGCCCTGACCCGCCAGGCCCAGCTGAGTCACCGGGGGCCACTGCCAGGGACCTGGAGCAGAGAGCAGGGCACACTCGAGTCCCTGCACAGTGGTGGCTGTCCTCATGGGCCAGGCACGTGGGGGATGGTGAGGGGCCAGCTGGACGCACAGGGTAAGTTTGGGGCTCACAAAGGCCGTGGCACCGCCGACAGGTCAGGGAGATGGGCTTTTACCCTGTGGGCGTGTGTTGGGACGGCTACGGGCCTGTGTGTGTGTGTGTGTGTGTGTGTGTGTGTGTGTGTGTGCGCGCGCGCATGCGCGCGTGTGTTTAATAGGTTTTTTGTTGGGGGGGTGTGTCTGTTTCTGCTTCAAAACCACCTGTTTCGCCAGAGTGGCAGATGCCAGCGTGATGGTCAGCGTGCCCGGCCTGGTGCCTGTCAGCAGATGTGATGGAAGGGGTTTGAAGTCCCTGCAGCAGGGCCTGGCCCAGTCTGATGGCGGAGGCATGGACCCCGACCTGCCGTTCCACGCCAGCCCTGCCCTCTGCCCTCTGCCCTCTGCCCTCTGCCCCAGAGCAACTGTCCGGCCACCGAAACGCTTTTCCTTCTCCCTCGCCGTATTTTTTCTTCCTTTTTCGGGAGCAGCGCCGCTCTGAGATACGGAGCTTCTGGTAACTGAGCTGGGAGTCTTGTTTGTGCAAAGAAGCTGTTCTTCCTCCACACACGAGTGCTGTGTTTATGGGTGAATCCCCCCTCACGTGCGGTCGTCCTCGGCCCACCTCTCTCCCAGTGACCATCCTGCCCCACAGGAGTTCGGTCCCGGCAGGGGGAGGTGGGGGAGGTGAAGCCGGGCTGGACTGGGTGCCTGGGAAGGGTCGGGGAAGGGGCCTCTCTGCGTGCTCACCTGGGCTGCCGAGGACCCAGGGGCTGGACACGTGGCCCCAGGCCCCCTCGGCCTGCTCTGGGATTTGGTTCCATCAGCCCGAAGGTGGGTCGCAGACTTAGCTGGGGAGTCGTTCTGGGGGGACCACACACATATGGTTACCAGCCCCAGCCTCACAGGCCACTGACGACCCACCGTGGGCTGTGTCCCAGGAGCCATAAAAGGAGCTCAGACTGCTTCGGGGGTCAAGGGCAAGTAGAGGAGAGGGGCCGGGGTGGGGGGCTCAGGTCCTCGGGAGGGTAGGAGCCTGGAAAGCATGCTGCCCAGCCCGGCGGCCACACCTGGCCCTGCACCAGCCCTATCCTCACTGGGGGATCAGCACTGCTGGGACTGGACCCCTTCTTTTCTCGGCTGCCCCACAGGGTCTGTGGCTCACAGCTGACCTGGGCTTCTCCACCCAGAAGGACCCACAACTGTGTCCAGACAGTTGTACATGAGGACAACTGCGTTACCGCGTCCAGGGTTAGCTGCTGCTGTTGCTTGCTGGTTTGTTTCAACATTTAGGGCTTTAAACACGTTTTAGAAACAAAAATCCTTAGCATCAGATTTTTTTTTGCCGACACAGTGTTCCATGGAGACTGACTTGAACCAAACCAGACCGAAGAGTCTCTACCTTCTCTCTCTGGACTGAATGCATGTCACCAAACATTCAACAGCCAGTCCAAGCCCGCGCCCAGACCAGGTGCCTGCGCCAGGAAGACGGGCCAGCATCATCCCTGGGGAATGTCCCATCCACGGAAGGAACAGATGAGCCGCAGGATAGGAAGCCACGCTCCTATTCGCTACTGGGGAGGGGAGGGGACGGTCCCTGTTCTTCCCGGGGCTGTACGGACACCTCAAATTCTAAACACCTTCGGACCCCGAAATTTTATTTCTAGGCATGCCTTCTCTTCTAAAGAAAAAAAAAAAAAGACACACACATATTGCGTTTATAAGAACACTCACTGCAGCTCTGCTTATAAAAACAAAAAATCTAGAGGCAACCTAACTGCCCAATCATGGGGGACCGGTTAAATAAGTCAGGTAAATAAAGCTGTCACAAGTCATGGTGCAGCAGGTTACAGGGGGCAGGAACGCGTGCCCCACATACACGAGCAAAAGGGGCACTGGGCAAAGTCGTCTGTGGAATATAATCCCATTTCCCCCCATCTCCACAGCCCACAGACAAAGGCTGGAAGGATGTACTCTGAAATATTAACGTTGGGATTACTTTATTGTTCCTTTGTTTATATTGGCTGTTTCTCAAATGAGCTTTATTTTATTAGGAAAGAAAGACTGCTTGCAAAACCGAAGGCAGGACGATAACAGCAATTGGCAGGGGCGTCTGCACAAGGTACCGGAGTCACGCAGGACAAGAAGGGGGTTGCTCCTGTTTGCAAGGGCCTGGACCAGGGGGATAGCTCCCCGGGGGGCTAACGTCAAAGCCGGCTGGAGGTTGAGGGACACGGGGAGTCTCCGCAGTCATGGGCAGAACAGGGCAACTGTAATGGAGGGAGCAGCACCAGAACGGGCAGGGGACACCTGGTGGGGGTCCCTGAGGCTGGCTCACCAGACAGCCGAGGCCCCCAGGAGGGCCCACGGCCCGGGTCTTGCCCCCAGAGGGCAGGAGCTGCTTACGAGTCTATGCTTCCACGGTCTCCAGGTCCCCGGAGAACAAGACGTGGGAGCAGAGAGAAGTGGGGCAAATCACTTCTTAAATGCTTTATTATATCTTTATTAGAAAATATTATATATAAATAAATACATATATTTATTATAAAATATTATATATTTTTATATAATATTTATTATAAAATATTACAAAATAAAGGCTCTCATCTCTCTTATAGATAGAGTGTCTACAAACCAATAAGAAAAAAGTAACAAAGGGGTGCCTCAGTGGCCCAGTCAGCTGAGCAGCCGACTCTTGGTTTCAGCTCAGGTCATGATCTCAAGGTCATGGGATCGAGCCCTGCGTCGGGCTCCGCGCTCAGCGGGGAGTCTGCTTAAGATTCTCTCTCCCTCTGCCCCGCCCCCTGCTTGTGCAAGTGTGCACTCTCTGTGTCTCAAATAAATAAATAAAATATTTAAAGAAAAAAATAACATAGAAAGGAGACTCTCAATGGCCTTTAAAATATATAAAAAGATGCTCAACTCTGCTCATAAAAGAAATGCTCCGTGAAATCACACTTAGATACTATTTTTCACCCACCCGATTGCCAAATTCAAAAGTTAGAGAACACCCTCTATTGGCAAGACGGTGGGAAGCTGAGATTCTTGGACACCGTTAGTGGGAATGTAAATTGGTTCAACCCACCCCTGTGAAGGACAACGTGGGCAGTACCTTTCTAATTACAAATGCACATGCTCTCTGAGCCTGCAGTTCCTTCCCGGGAATTTGTTACAGACCCTTACACATGCGTAAAGTGATAGTCAAGCGATATTCTTAATTTCAGCATTGTATGGAAGAGCAGAAGACTGAAAACCATCAAAAATGGGCCAAAGTCCTAACATGGCACCCGGTAGAATATTACACAGCTGTCTAAAGTGACGGGCTGACAGGAATAATGGCCAAGTGGGAACCTTTGAAAACTCACCCCTCACAGAAGCAGTAGAAAAAACTGGCAAAAAAATTTTTCAGAACTCTGGAAATTAACCAGAGGCCTGCAGCAATCTGGGGATGTTTATTCCAGAAAAAGGACTGAATCTCGGTAGGAACAGCATTTTGTGGGGTTTTAATTGCCCCGTCCCATCTCTCACTCGGCAGCAGCCTTGAAAACCAATGGCCCATGCTCCTAGTCCCAGAGGAGCCAGGAGGAGCAGAGGGTGCTCTGAAGGCTCGTTCCAAGAACCAGCATCCGTGGACAAGGCTGCTGGAGTCCCCATTGCAGAAATTCCCTTTATTTGACCCGACTCAGAGCTCACTTCCTGCTAAAAGCCTCTCCCTGGGTGGGCATCTGTTGAAAACTTTTATGAACAAGTGTTTTAGCGTTGCAGTGGCCTGAGGCGATCAATTCACAGTCGGGGCAAACAATAGACTAAGCAAAATTATAGATAAATAGATAAATAAATAATAGACCAATCCAAAAGGAAAAGCTGGGGGATGAGAGGTCCATAGGAGCTTTGAAAAGCTCCTACAGAGTCGGATCTTTCGTCTTTGGTGGGGAAGGGTCCCAGGTGTCCCTTTACTAGGGCACTAAGGGTTCCTTCCTCAGCTAATCACCTCCTAAAGGCCCCACCTCCTTGTACCATCACGGTGGGGGGGCAGGATTTCAACACATGAATTTGGGGAGGCCAAAAACATTCAGACCATTGCACTGAACGATTCCTCTTCTAGGAGGTCCCAGGAGCAGTCAGATTACACAGACAGAGGGGCGCCTGGGTGGCTCAGTTGGTTGGGCGACTGCCTTCAGCTCAGATTACACAGACAGAGAGTAGAAAACCCAGCTGGTGCCTTTGAAGGATTTCCTCAAAGCCCACCAAGGCTTTGTGAATGGCTCCCACCTCCTGGACCCAGAGAGGGATTCCTGGACCACCCCAAGGGCTGGCTCTGGACTCCCCTCATCCCATCTTCAAGAGAGCACATGTCCACCCCAGGCGGGTCTGAACGGCCCAAACTGCTTCTCACCAGCTCCCGGGACCCTGGGCCCGACCTCATGGTGGGAACCCCACTTCCCCATCATGACCCCTCCACCAAAGGCCAGCGTGTACCCGTGTGGGTCCACGTTTCGCTCTGCACAAACTTAATCCTGAACTTGTTATCACAGCTGTGTAGTACCCCACAACTTGCCTTTGGGATCAATGTCCTGTGAATAATCTTTCCTTCTATTGCACAGAGATGTGATCTTTTCTTTTTTTTTTAAAGATTTTTTATTTATTTATTTGAGAGAGAGAATGAGAGAGAGAGCATGAGAGGGGGGAGGGTCAGAGGGAGAAGCAGACCCCCTGCTGAGCAGGGAGCCTGATGCGGGACTCGATCCCGGGACTCCAGGATCATGACCTGAGCCGAAGGCAGTCGCTTAACCGACTGAGCCACCCAGGCGCCCGAGATGTGATCTTTTCTTGTTAAGAGCTCCATACTGTGTTTCTCGTGAAATTATTTTTATTCACTTTGTTTCCCTGTGTGTGTCTTGTTCCGTTTACATCAAAGAATTAAGTTCCTCCATGACCATTGTAGAAAATCTGGAAAAGGACCAAAAAGAATTAAAAGAAACAAAGTCACCAGAAATCCTTCCCTTTGGGGGACACGCCTGGCCAGCCGCTCTGCACTCAGGGAGAACGGGTCGGGGGTCGGGGGGAGAGAGGCAGTGGGGAATTCCTTGCCCATTGCCAACACTGTGGTCAAGGACACGAGTTAATGTTCAGACGGTTCTGGAGGTCAGGAATCTGACCCATATCTCACCGGCTAAACTCCAGGTGTTACCAGGGCTAGCTCATCCCTTCGGCTCTAAGGGAGAGCCCGTCTCCTTGGCTTCCCCAGCGATGGGAGGCCACCTGCACTCCTCCGGTCCTGGTCCCTGCCTCCAGCATTCCCTCCTCTGCTTTCTAGGACCCTCGAGATTACACAGGCCTAGTCTCCCCGTCCCAAAGCCCACTGATGGGTGAACTTACCTCCCCTTTGCCATGGACCCTAACATGGTCACGGGATCTGGGGATTCAGGCATGGACACCTTTGGGGGCCCTATTCCAGAGATGGCCTGGCGGGACGCTGCCAGGCCCCGGGCCCAGCCCCTGGCAGGCAGTCCGTGGGAGGGAGGGACTTGGGACTCTGGCTGCGACCACACCCCTCAATTTGGGAACAGCCAGCTGGAGGTTAGGGCTCCCCTGAACACAAAAGCAAACCTGGGGGGTGTGGGGTATCACCATTTGGGAGGACTGACATCCTCTGACATTTATTCATTTCAGTTTCTCTGCATTTGCTACTGCTTTAATAATCATCAATGTCCTGGGTAATTAGTCCATTTGGAATCAGGGAACTTGGCAATTGGGAGGTGACCTCGGAGTTCAGAAGCCAGGGACTAACTCGCAAGCTGGATCATCCTGTGGAAGGAGACTCAGCCCACACCCCAAAATACCACTCCACTTCCACAGCCCCCTAAAGGCACCTCCCAGCCTTAAAAAATTCATATGTAGACCCAGAAATTTCACTAACGAGAGTCTCTCCTAAGGAAAGAATTCTAAATATAGAAAAACGCTCCAGCACAGGGTACCAGAGCAGCTTTCTCTGGAAGGGTGGCTAATTAGAGACAACCTAATTGTCCAACGACGAGGGACCAGCGTCCATGTGACAGCGAACTGCATAGTTACACTGACGAGGCAGGAAGGACACAGGATCCTTTTATTGTCGTGGGTGAAAAGCAGGATCCTAAGTCAGATGATCGCAGCCAAAGGACATTTTTTAAAAAGCACGGAACGAGGACTCCAAGGACATTAACTAAAATATCAACAGAGGTTCTCTGTGGCGGCTGAGAATGTGGGTCACTGCTTTTCCCCTTTGCTCTACTTCTCTGAATTCTTCAAATTTTCTGGGAGAAACATAATAGAAAAGTTTACCTTTAATTGAATTGGTTGTATTAAGTAACTGGGGCGTCAAAGTAGCCCAGTCCTTCGTGCGAGCGTGTGAGTGTATGTGCCCGCAGGAGTTGTGTGAGGGTGTGGACGGGAATGTGTAAGAGTGTGGGTGTGAGTACGAACACCGTGAAATCCCGTGTGTGGGGGGGTGGGTGTGAGGGTGCGAACGGCCGTGTGTGAGCCAGCGCCTAAGTGCGTGTGTGTATGGACGTCAGTGCGAACCCGAGCTCGGGCTCGTGAGCGTGTGTGGAAGCGTGAGCGGGCGGGCCGGCGCGGGGGTGAGGGCAGGGATCGGCGGGCCGGGCCCAGCGAGTCCGGGGCTTCCGAGCTGCACCCTCCTGCAGGGCCTCCGTCTCCTTCCTCACTGGGGTGGGCGGTCCTCGGGGCTTTGGCCGGCCTCCACCCGGGGGCGCTGCGTGCAGCCTCTGAACAGGGAGAAGGGGCCACACTCACTCCCAGCAACTTCGCGGGGCTCAGGCGCCAGACGGGACGGGAAAGGTCCAAGGGAAAGCAGCTTCCGTGACGCCAGCAACCTCCTGGCCTGGAATCTGCAGTGGGAGACACGCTCGCTCGCTCACTCGCCACCCGACCGCTGCGGGGCCCTGGGCGGCCCCAGGGGCTCCCAGGAGACCCTCCACTCCGCAAGGTCAGGGTTCCGCAACGCTTTCCTCCACCGCCAAGAAAGGCAAACACTGGCAACAAATAAATCCTGCACAACACTCCTGGTGACAGTCAAAGCTTGTCATTCTTGCCCTCCCTCCCTCCTCCAGCCTCGAAGGAACCCTCCCCCCCGCACACGGGACCCCCCGGCACTTTCCTCTCTGTCACAACGAACGGCTTTACTTGAGGTTGTTTTGATTTTATTTTTTGGAGGCTCAGCCTACCGACAAAGGCCAGGCTGCCTCACACAGTCAACTCTAAGTCAACTCCAAGTGCGCGCCCTGGCCCTTCCGGGCAGTGCCAAGCCCTTCACACTTCTCTTCCCTGACCCCGAGGCACTTTCTCAAGACGCCACAACGCGAGTTCTCACTCCATGTGAGACACAGGCCTGTGTCCCTGTCCCTTGAACAGGGCTGACCTGTGACTGTCTCAGTCAACACAGTGTGTGGAGGTGACGCTATGGGATGTCCAAGGCTAGGGCGTATCCCCCGGGGTTCTCGGGACCCAGCCACCATGCTGTGAGGAAACCCAACTAGCCCCCATGGACAGACCACATGGAGAGGCCACACGTAGGCATTCTGGCCACAGGCCCAGCTGAGGTCCTGGTGGAGAGCCAGCACCAATCACCGTCACCTAAGTGAAGATGCTTCCAGAGGAGTCCAGCCCCCAGAAAAGGCTCCAGACACCAGGGAGCTGAGGCAAGCCGCCACGCTCTGCCCTGTCCAAACACCTGCCCCGGGGAAGCCAGGAGCATCTCCCAATTGCTTACACCCTGACATTGGGGGTGGCTTGTAGTACAGCAGCAGTGGCCTATTCCCCGTGGTTTCCCAGCCCTGGCTCCGCCCCCCACCACTTACCTGTCACCCTGATGACCAGGTCGCACGGGGGCTGAAGCAAGGACCACCGGGACTTCTCGCTCCTGTGATCCCACAGTCTAGTCTGGGTCCGGCGGCACAGAGGGTCAGTCCTGTCCCTCCTGGGCAGGTCACTGCTGGCCCCTCGGGCACTGTCTCCTCCGTTTCTCAGCGACTCTGGGCAGAAGCAGACCATCGTGGGGAGTCCTGTGGGTAGGCGCGCACCAAGCCTGGACGACTGGCTTGGACAGTCGGGAAGGATGGAGGCCCCTGCCCCCTGATCACCATTTTGCCTCAGGCGACTCTCCTCTGGAGGACAGGTGGGGAGCTCAGGAGGTGCAGCTGAGCCCTCTTCGGCCCACCCGACAGCCCCCACACACTTGTCCCTCTGTCCCGCAGCATCCTGGGGCCCTCGGCCCCTCCGAGTCCAGGTCCCCGCTCCTGCCCGGACGCCTGCTCACCTGCCCCGGTCTCTCGGGCTCAGCTGCCACCTTCTCCCCTCGCCACGCTGCAGCCAGAGCCCCTTCCCAGAGCCCAGGTCTGGTGAAGGACGCTTCTGCCTAAAACAGATGCTACAAACAAGCCCGTCCCAGAAGGACGAATCCTGTGTGAGTCCACTCCTTCGAGGTTCCCAGAGTCGTCCGGTGCACAGAGAGCAGATGGTGGTGCCGAGGGGCTGGGGAGGGGGTGGGGGTCAGTGTGTCACAGGGACAGAGTCTCAGAGTGGAGGGATGTCATGTTCTGGAGCTGGATGGTGGTGGTGGCTGCCCAACAGTGTGAATGCGCTCCAGCGGCCCATAGCCTCCCTCCTGGGCCCGCAAAGGCTGACCCAGCAGCCGCATCCTGGGGGCCCCAGGCAGCCTCCGGTCCCCCACTGGGTCTCCCGTCTCCAAGCAGGTAACCCCATCAGAACAGCCGCGGGTGATGAGTGCCCCCCCCACCGCCTTGGCCCACCCCCAGGGCTGGAGAGGGTCACAGGGGAAAGGTCAGGGAGCGTCCCTTCCGGAAGCACTGCATAATCACCTGATTTTCTAAATCAAGTCCACTTTATTTGAAACTTTCCACATGCCACAAGTTTACATGAAAATACCCATTCAAAATTCATTTGAACACAAAATTCAGGAGCAGGCATCACCAGACAGAAAAGTAGGTCTGTGTGGAAAAGCAGGTGACACGTATTTGATCACTTAGCACCTGGTCACCGTATACCGTAAGCCCCCTGGCCGACTCCCCACCCCCCCCTTTAAAAACATGCTGAGCTCAAGTGCTTCTGGTCAGCCGCATACGGACAGGCAGTGGTCGAGGGGGGCCGGGGCCGGACACCCCACCTGCACCACGGCCGTCGCGTGGCTGCCTCTCCAGCCCCTCGCCCTCCAGCCTGCCCGCTACGGTGAGCACACAGAGAAGCCTCTGGCCCACACCGTTAGGATTCCACGGAAAACCATTCCTCGTCAGGTTTAGCGGAGCGCTACAGACCGAACCTCCCAGGCGGTGAACGTGGCTCCCGGACCTCATGGCCACAGGCAGCCCTGGGTCCCCCCCCCCCATTCCCCCGCCGGCTGGTCCGGAGCAGGGTGCGGCAGGTGCCCCGACCCCGTGACATGAATGCAACCTCCCCCTCCCGCCCCCCACCGTGGTTTCTGAAAAAGCTCTAGAAAGTAATTTAGACATTCAGGCGACAGCATCCAGCCTGTGTCAGCGATCTTAGGGACTCCCAGTGAGAACCCCGTGCCCCCAGCGCAAACGAGGCCAGGGAGCACCACAAGGGCACCCGAGCCCCCGCCGCACAATCCCGTCCCCTGCTGGCGAAGTGTGGGGGAGGAGGCTCAGGGCCAGGGCCAAGGCCGAGGGAATTGCGGGCAGCGGTGCCCCCTTCCACATCTGCTTCGGGAATCTGGGGTCTCCGCTGAAACCTGCTACCACCGGCCACGCTGCATTATCCTCGTCCACGAATTTCTCACTTATTATTCTTCCTTACAAGGCCTCGGCAATTCTCAAACCCTCCAGAGCAGACAATGAGGGCCAGAGGGAGCAGGGGGCTGCCTGATACCCCCGTGCCCCTTGGAGGAGGTCATGAGGGTGGGTCCCCTTCCTGCAAGCTGGGGGAGGGCTGCGGGATCGTCACCTTCTTGACACAGACTCGGGGAGGGCCACTGGCACAAGCCAGATGGCACAGGTTTCAGACCCTCGAGGGCTAACAGACATCAGGGTCCAGAGGCTCCTGCGGCCCTGCTCCCCTGGCCCCGCTCTCCCGGCCAGGCCTCCGCCAAGCCTCGTCCTCGCCTCCAAGTGGCCTGCAGCCGTGGGTCCTGGCGCAGGGGCGGTCAAGGGAGGCTCACCCTCAACACCCAGCCTTGCAGAGCTGCCCAAGGTGTGGGGGGGGGGCATCATCCCAGGGCCCGTCCGGGGCCCCAGCCAAGCGCCCTCCAGCCTGGTGCTGGACACAGGGGCCCAGACCCATGAATCCTTGGGTCCTCAGAGGACAGCTGACAGGCAGGGAGAAGATCCGCCCCCCGGGGCGTATGACAGAGTGAAGTGTCCCTTATCTAGCCTCCTTGGGCTGGGCAGTAAAAATACTTGTACGTGAGAATGAAAAGCCACCGACAGGGAAGGAGGCTGCAGGCCTCTGCTCTCCTCAGGCTCCAGATGCCTCCCCTGGCCAGGTTGTGTTGGCACCAAAGTCAGAGCCCCGGGGGCAGGCATGCCTGGCCACCTGGGGGCGGGTGGGGGGTGGGGAGCGAGCCACAAGGTCTAGGGGCGAGGTGGGCACAGGCGGGAGGAGCTGCCTTGGGAGTGCTGGGGCTTCTACTTTAACAAAGGGTTAAATGCCCTCACCTCTCCTCCCCTCCCTCCTCGTCTTTCCCACCTCCCCCAGTCTCTCCTCTCTCTCATACACGCACACGCACACACGCGATCACACGCAGAAACGCACAAGCACGCGATCCCATGCAGAAACGTGCTCGCATGCACACGTGCACGCACACGCACACCATGCACGTGTGCACAGACTACACTCACGTGTGTGCACGCAGACGTACACGCACGCACGCGCACACGCGATCCCACGCACACGTAATCCCATGCAGAAACGTGCTCGCATGCACACATGCACGCACACGCACACCATGCACGTGTGCGCAGACTACACTCACATGTGTGTGCACGCAGACGTACACACACGCACGCACACACACGCACAGCCAGCAGTGCTGACCAGGCCCCCTCTCGGCAGGCAGCATATGGTCCGCACTTAACAGCCCAGTTCTGCCAGTTGGGGACCATTAGGGTGGGTTCTTTTCCCAGCATAAAATGCTGCAGAATATAAATTGCAATTAACGCCGCTGCCAAATTAGCACTCAGCGAGAATAAGCACACTGCTAACATCTGGTGAGTCCCGGCCCGGGGGCAGAATCGGCGGAAGTTCTTGCTCTAGTAGCAGGATGGTTATGGGGACGCTAAAAATACATGGTCTGCTGTGTGGGGGCGGCTCTCCACGGCAGCTCCCGCCCCCAGCCTCGGGTGAACGGCCCCTCCCGGCCCTGTTTGTTGGCATAAATGCTGCTGGTTAAAACTGCTTGCTCGTGAGAACGGGCCACCCAGGCGAGGGCGTGAACACACAACTGCAGCCTAGTGGAAAGCTCATTCTCCAGCCTGAGCCCGGGCTGCTCTGGAGGAGAGGGCACCCAGAGCCACCCAGGGCCCTGGGCACCTCCTCCCCAGGGCACACCCCCTGCCAGTCAGGCTGCGACCAGCCACACGCTTGCTTTGAGGAGAAATGGTCAGTTCCCATTACCACCCCCTTCCTTGACCGCCTTTGCCTGGCGGGGGAGGTCCTCTGGGCACCACCTGAAATACCCCAAAATTGGGGAGGGAAAGTGCGCCCACCAACTCTCAGACCCTCATCTACAGCCATGGGGCCCTATCGGGACCTCAGCCCTGTCTCTCCGGGGCCCAGGGCAGTCTGTCCCTCGGCTTGCAAGGCCAGGCAGGGCCCTCAGACCACATCGGGACCTCTAAGGTGAAGGCTGTAGGCATTCACGTACGGGCAGCCTGCAGACCAGTCCCTCTGGCCGGGCTGCAAAGAAGTGCCAGCCTCAGCCCGGGGCAGGGAGAGGGCATGAAACCCAGAGCGAGGAGGGAGAAGACTCATCCCATGGCACGTGTGCATCCCCCCGTCCACTCAGACAGGAAGGGGGAGGGCAGAGCAGAGCCCCTGGGATGGGCAGACTGTTCCTCCCAGGGCCCTGACCCCGGGACTGCTTGATTCCTGCAGTTGTGCTCTCTGGCCTCCCGGACCCCCTCAGCCCCGCTGCTGAGCGGGGGTGGGGGCTGCAGAACTGTCTGTCCCTCAAGAACCCAGGGACGGAAAGGCAAATGAAAAGCCCTGGGGCCATGGACCCGCTCTTTTAGTAGGTAAGCTGCAGGACACGCTACACGGAATGGGGAGAGGGGGGACTGTCCCCACAGACACA
Source organism: Neomonachus schauinslandi (assembly GCF_002201575.2). Classification (NCBI taxonomy): domain Eukaryota; kingdom Metazoa; phylum Chordata; class Mammalia; order Carnivora; family Phocidae; genus Neomonachus; species Neomonachus schauinslandi. The sequence continues at coordinate 172,552,770 of NC_058407.1, read as the reverse complement.
AAGTGGGAAGATGGCCAGGCTGGGGGCCAAGCAGATGGCGGCCAAGATGGGGACCAGCAGCGTGAGCAGGGCCTGGTGGGCTCTGCACCCCCAACCCAGAGGGAGAGGGAGGCCCGGGGAGGCAGCCTCTGCAGGACTGATGTGCCCCCGCCTGGAAGCCGTCCAACGGTGCCCAGGACCCCCGGCAAGCCTCCAGGAGCATCACCAGGAGCGGTCAGGGCTGGACCCGGGGTGGAGGGAACCCGATCGCAGCCCCTCGGAAGCCACCGGCCGAGGGGCCACCAGCTCTGGGGAGTCTTGCAGTCGAGAAGGCAGCAGGCTCAGCACAGGGAGGGAGGCCCTGGACACTGGGAGGTCACTCCCCATTTTTGGAATAGCTGCACTGAATTTTGTAAAGTGCTAAATAAAGCTATATGAAATGGGGTAGTTTGATCACTACTCTGGCTTTAAACGTCCTTTCTAAGTTTTAATATTTCAAGTTTCTTGAATGAAGCCAGGTATGTATTTCCCCAGAAACACAGATCTTCACGGAGAAGAGGTCCTAAAGCTGAGTGTTGTGCTGGCGTCGGGCCTGCCCCAGGCCTCGCCCCGCAGTCCCAGAGCCACGGGGGTCCCTGCCCAGCCGGAGGCCCCGAACTTGTCTGACGCCATCTGGCTGGAAACACGCTGGACATAATTGGGTTAAAACGTGTGTTACTGGGAAGGAGAGCCCCAAATCTGGAGCTCCCCACTGCGCTGTGCTCCCAGCTGGCCCGAGGGAAGCCGTGCCATCGTGTAACGGTGTGAGCGCATCCGTCCCCACACACATGGTCACCTCCAACCCCGGGCCCGAGGCCACCCCTCCGCAGAGCCTGACGGCAGGTGGCCACAAACACATGAGACACTCTGGAGGGTGGAAGTGGCGATGGGGGGGCAGCCCTGGGGCCCCGTGCTGCTCTGGGGACCTGGTCAGGGCCCCCGGGGAGTCAGCGCTCCGTGACAGATGCAAGTCTCAGCTCAGGAGTACCCACGCCAGGCCCTGCAGGGACAGCCGGCTCTTCCTTCTCATCCTCCTCATGGATGGGACTCGCGTTTCACCAAGCGCCAAGAGCAAGCAACAGGAAGCTTCGGGGGGCCCTGGGAGACGACAGGTGCGCGGGATGGCCGGGCAGAGGGGGCGTCCTTCCTCTTGGGACCCAAGGGGCCCCAGTGTCCGGCAGGGGCAGGCATGAGCAGCAGCAGCCGGGCCACACGCCCCTCAGGGCAGTCGTGCTTCCAGGCCCAGGAGACTGACAGAGGCGACAGTGGCCGGCGGGAGGCTCGGCCGGCAGAAGCAGCTTCGCCCGGCGCTAGCTGTCCCTGTCACCACCACAGGTTCGGGGGCTCCTCAGCCACTCTGCTTTTAAATAAGGTGATCTCATCCAGGTGCACCATGGGGACGTCCCGGATGACATTGGTCAGGCCCTCGTGGAGCAGAGGGAAGATGACGACATTCAGCGCGGGCCGCTCGGCCTGGAAACTGAACCAGAGGCAAGCCATTAGTGGGGGCCCAGGGGCGTGGGGGGAGGTGGGTAGGGGGCCGCCTGTCACCCTCCATCGGGAGACAGCCATCGGGGCTTCGCCTGCCCAGGGAGAGAGCAGGAGAGCAGCCTGTCAGAACAGGCCGCCGCATTCCTGTGTAGCAAGGCCTCCTGGGAGCCACTGAAGCCACGAGAAGCCACGCCCCTGGGCACCGAGGCCCCACAGGCAGGACAACACCCTCAAGGGGTGGAGGGAGGAGACAGGCAGCCGGCCCTGCGTGGACACAGGCCACCCTCAAGGGGCACAAACTCCCAAGCCAGGTGAACGAGCAACTCTGCCAGATGCCGCTGCTGGGAGCCACGAGCCTTCATCCAAATTCGAGGCAAACGGCTCGCCCTCCCCAGCCCACGGGGGGACAGTGTCCCCTGATGCAGCACAGATGCGTACAGTGGCCGTGGAGCTTCTCAGGCCACCGTCCCCGGGGCCCTGCGGGGACGGCTGGTGAGGTGACCAGCCCCCTTCCCGCCCGGGACGGTGATGCGCTGGCCACAGTCCCTCAGACGCTCAGTGGCAGGTCCCGGTGCGTAGCGGCCCACGTTGTGCACTGGCCAAGAGACGAAACAGAAGTGCCGGCTGCAGGGGGTCTAGGGAAAGGGAGACACACGGGTCCCCACAGAGTGCGACAGAAGACGTCCAGACCCCAGAGTAACTTCTGTCCCACGGTCTCGAAGGGCAAGCAATGGGAAGGTGCCCACAGGACAGGGAACCTGGGCATTTGCCAAAACTAAGGCAAGTCCCCTCCAGCCCCGCGCCCGCTGGAAGGGGCAAGGAAGCCGCGGCCCGGCCCGCCCTGTGGCCTCCAGCGGAGGCAGTGATGGATTTATGACACACGTAAAGTAAATGTCAGAAAGGTACTCACAAAGCTGGATGTTCTGGCAATAAAGGCACCAAGGAAATGCCTCCCAGTTCTGAGCTCAGTGTTCTGCTCACGGGCAGCAGAGTCTGTGACCATGAACCTCGCAGGCAAGTCCTTGCCTGCAAACCCGCTGTGTGATTTACTTGAAACAAAATATTCTCGGGTGTGGGATGTGCGTGCAAAGACTCCTCTGCCTGCCTGCCCTTCCCGAGGCCGGCACCACCCCAGGCTCTTCACAAGCTGCTGTCAAGATGCTAAAGGGGGATTGATTTCTCACCCAAAGCCAGGAATGCGGGCTGCGCTGCCTGGCCCGGCTCCCTCTGCGCAGCCCCGGGCGCCTCCGGGTGGCGGCGGGCCAGGGGGCCAGGCCAACAGCACTTGGGAGCCACGCACAGAAGGTCCCCGGGGCAAGGAGTGGAGGTGCCCCCACCACAATTCCACCCCACTTCCTGCTTGCTCTCGGTTCACACCTGGGTTCACTGGGCCTTGGACAGAGCTCCGGAGAGCACACTCCCAGCCGCTTTCTTTGCAAAGCCCCTCCCTGGGCCTCAAGGATCCTGTGTGTGCCCTCAGCTACAGCCTCCCGGCCCCCAGCGGCCCGGATGGCCAGCGGCATCACCAGAGACGTCGCACAGCTAGGCGGGCCTCGCCCGGAGTGGAGACGAGAAGTGGTGACAAGTGGGAAGACGACAATCACTCGTGTCCAAGTGCAGGGCTGGGGCTCCCTTTGGGAGGGAAGGGGCCCCGAGGGTGGAGGCGAGTTCTTGGCGGTGTGGGCAGGGGGTGTATCCTGCCTCATAACTTATGAACGTGTTATAGTGTTCTTTCGCATTATTCAAATAAAGTTTGAGATTTAAGTAAACAGCCCCAGTGAAATAAAACTTCTGGCTCCCCGTGTTTAGAAGCCATTGTAGGCCAGTGACTGACAGCAGGGCGGGTCACCTCTCAGGACCTCTCCCCTGACCAGGGCCAACGGCATTGCTAAGGTCAAGACTCAAGGCTGCGGCTTCTGGCCCTGAGTTCGGAGGACAAGAGCCAGGCCTAGGAAGTCAGTGGCCTCGCCCCCAGGCGCCAGCCTGAGGCACCCCGAGGAGGTCTCCTGTCGTGCTCCTCAGGCTCGTCTACACCCCGTGCTGTCCTGGGCAGCAACGCGGGCATGGGACATGCATCAGGCAGAGCACAAGGCAGGCACCCCGGCCTTCCTAGAACTGCCGGCCAGGGACCGCACCGAGGAACAGAGAAGCTCCACGCACACGGGCCTGCCTGCCCGTTCCAAAACCCGGCATCGTGAGCTCGGCCGCCTGGCTCCCACCAGAGGCGGGGAGGAGACCCCACGAGAAGCAGGTCAACCAGGGGTCTCCGTGGATGGGGCAGAAGGCATGCCCTTCCTGGAGGGCCTGAGGGTAGCATTAAAGTGAAACTATGCTTACACTGCTGTTTGTAACGCCCGGAAGGGAGGTACTGCATTGGAGAAAAATCTCTACCCGCGCTGCAACCTTACCCCGGGTACTTAACATGCGCCTTCGGCTATCCGAAAATCTCAGGACCCCCAATACCTTCTCTGAACGCTCCTGGGGGCAGAAAAGAGGTTTTGTTTGTTTCCAAACTATTGTTTTGTTTAAAGAGAAAATATGACAGGCGCGCCTCATGGCTCAGTCAGTTAAGTGTCTGTCTTTAGCTCAGGTCATGGTCCCAGGGTCCTGGGATCGAGCCCCACGTCGGTCTCCCTGCTCAGCGGGGAGTCTGCTTCTTCTCAAATGTGCTCGCTCACTCTCTCTCTCTCAAATAAATAAATTTTAAAGATCTTTAAAAAAAATAAATAAAGAGAAAATATGACAGAAATGTGTGCAGGAGTGCAGAGAGGCCCCGCTCTCGGGGACAGAGCCCCCGCCCCGCCTCAGCTGGGCCAGCCACCCACCCTGCCCACCTCCTCATCCGCGTCCTGCTGTCGCACATTATCCTGTGGTACTGAACACACTTGTTCTGGACGTGGCTTAGGTGACAGATCGAAACGTACACGACGGGAGTCAGGTTTGCTGCACTTCCTTCCAGTCCTTGACATCTTTATGTTAAACAAAGACCGTGTCCACCCCGGCCTGACAGACAGTACCCAGCACTGCCCGGCCTCGGGCCGGCTTGCCTGGACCTCCCGCTCGGCCCTCAGGGGCAGCACACCCACTCACGCGTTGTCCCTGGTGGACACATGTGTGGAGGCTTCTCTCTTACTGTTGTACTGATAAGCATCACTTAACATAGCATAATTATTTCTGCATCTTGAACTATAGCCTCAGAATAAATCCCAGAAATAGGATTACTGGGTCAAAATGAATGAACACTTTTATACCTCAAAAGACAAGCCTTCAGGGGCGCCTAGGTGGCTCAGTCGTTAAGTGTCTGCCTTTGGCTCAGGTCATGATCCCAGGGTCCTGGGATCGAGCCCCGAATCGGGCTCCCTGCTCCACGGGAAGCCTGCTTCTCCCTCTCCCACTCCCCCTGCTTGTGCTCTCTCTCTCACTGTCTCTCTGTCAAATAAATAAAATCTTAGTACTCTGAGTCCTTTCCCTTTAAAAAAAAAAAAAAGACAAACCTTCAACAAACTCAGATACCTCTTAAGGGCCACAGTGAGAAACCAGCGGGCCCACCCACCCTAACTGGGTCAAGAGAACACGGTTCCAGAGCCATCAAAACGGAGAATGGCTGGGAAAAGACCCCCGATCTCCTAGAACACCTTCATCTTGTAAGTCCACTTTACGGCTGCCTGTGGCCCTCAGAGAAGCAGAGAGAACCAGCCTGGGCTCCATGCTCATCCCACCACAAGCAGACGACACGGGGGCTCAGGAAAGGTACATCCTGCGGTCACCGTGCCGGAACCAGTCTGGGCCTGCCTCCACAGCAACGGTTGGGCCCTGGGACCTCAAGGCCTGCGGATGTCAGAGCCGGAAAGGGGTCTTGGAGGGACAGGCCGGGAAGCAGCCCAGAGGCGGAACGTGTTCAATCAGCTACGAAACACCTGCTAGGTGTGCTTCTTTGCCAGAGAAACGAGAAACAACACTGAAGCCAACAGCCTCTTCCCCCCAAGATAAAGGTCTTACAGAAAAGCCAAAGTAGTGAGATAAGTGAGAAGAGCCACTCAGGCGTGCCCTAACAAAGGTCTTCGAGCAGCACAAAGGCAGACGGAGGCCCGGAATAAAACAACCTGGAGGTGATAAGGGGACGTCTGTCAAAGTGCACAGAACTCAGATGCTGCTCTGGGGAGGAGCGCAGGGAGCACCTTCCGAGCTCCCCGATAATCCCGCGGATGCCCAGAGCCTACCTGGAATCAGCCCAGACCCCTGCTTCTGCCCGCCGATCCTGCTCTCACGGCCATGGAGAACCCTAGGAGAGACTACTTGGGGTGGGAAAGGTCTCCCGCCCACCAGCAGAAGCAACCACAGCCCACCGTGGGGTACTGGACCTCATCCCTCCACTCAGGTGGCCTGGACAGTCTGGACCACAGGAGATTTAATCCCTGAACGGCTTCCACACCAATCAGCAGCCGGGGGCTACAGTCTGGCTCCTCATGTCCTCTCCACCCACACTGGCTGGCAGCCACTGTGGCTCCCACAGCACCTGGCCCAAGGCCTGTCTGCCCCCAGATCCAGCCCCAGGAGCCTCCCGCACACACAGAGCCAGAACTCGCTAGCCTCCAAGCTCTGAGGCGAGGCCGAGGGTCCCCTGCCCCGAACCTGCAGAAGTAAAGCCCAGTCTGCCTGGTCCTTTTCCGGGTCACATGCGGCTCGGCATTCCAGATAGGAATGACGAAATGCTCCCGGAACCCTCCTCGAAAACGTGGCGAGCCGATGCGATTCCCGATGGAGCTCAACTGCCCCTTTAACAGCAATTAAGGCCGTAAAACAGCGCTAATTCTGTATTGTAACATCCACTTTCCATTCTAGAGCTCCCAGGGTTCCCCAGACTTAAACAATTAATCGCTCCATCTGTAAACTTTACTCGTTTCTAAACACGTTTACAGAACACAAACACAGACGGAGCCAAGTGCGTTTTCGGGGCAGGAAGCGGCACATCGGAGCAGGAGGCCCGGAGGCGCGGCCCAGGCCCAGGGGCTCAGAGCAGGGCGGCGGGGCAGGGCGGGGAGCCGTGCATGGCTGCTCGGGCGGCTTGGGACCTGCAGCAAACCGGCCTCGCAGGCCCACATTCCTCGCCAGCACAAGCCTATGCTGAGAAACGCACTCCGGGATGCTGAGAAACGCACTCCGGGACGCCTGGGGGAAGGAATTTCCACGGGACCTCCGAGGCAGAGACCTGACCCCGACTGGCGGAATGTCCAACCCGTCCGACCCGAGTCGCGCCTGCTCCCGCCCAGGCATGGGGTTCCTGACATTCCTGGGACAGGGGGCTACATGGCTCCAACCCGCGACCCCCTCAGGGTGACAACCGACAGAGGTCAGCGACAAGTAAACACATGTGGCCTGGAAGGACCAGGAATGGACGTGGCCCCCCACGCCGGTGCACCTTCTGGAGAGCACTCGGCCAAGCTTCAGAACCAGCTCGTCCTCACCTGAGACAACTCCAGCAACAGGCAAGGGACACGTCAGGGCACGAGCCTCTTCTGCCCCGTCTCGCTTCCCCGAGCGCCCCAGCCATTCACACGGCGCTGCGGGAGGTCACAGGAGCAGCGGAGAGCCGTTCCCTCGCAATCCGCGAACCTCACACAGCCAGGCTGCCTCGTCTGCAGAAGACCCCACTACCACACGAGTAACACGCAGAGTGGCCGGTGACGCCATCACCAGAGGGTTACAGCAGTGTGGGAGGCAGAGACCATGGCTGCTACTTGCAACAGGAGAGTCAGCTCATGCAGGAAATGACCGGCTCAAAGTCACAGAGCCAGCAAGTGTAGAGGCCACGGCATGAGCCCCGCTCATGGGATCTGAGGGAGAAGGTGGGAGTGACCTCAGCCGGAGGCCACACGGACCAAAGCAAGTTGCTATCACTCGGCGTAGGACACCACGAAGACTGGCGTGTGGGCACTGCCCTCGCCCAACCCCCGGGAGCCACGAGGCCTCGCAGGCGGCTTCCAGGAAGGGCAGCATCAAAGAAAATCGGAGAGGCTGACAGCCCCCGGGAAGGGCCCTCCCCCCGGTGCCAGGTGGGTACGTGACCGGCAGAGGTGTGGCTGGGTGCGCAGCTCGGACAGGAAGAAGCAAAGGGCAGTCCCGCTGCAGAGGGCCACACGACGCAGCTCCTGCACTGGACGCTGCCCGCGCTGAGGCTGACCCGGGCCCAGACGCAACGCAGCCCGCGGGGCAGCTGTGCGGTACTCACTCGGCCCAGACAGGACGACTCCGCGTTTCCGGAGACAGCAAATGGAACAGACAGAGGCTGGCTCCGGGCAGGGTGTCTGAGGCCAGGAGGGAAGTGGGGGCGGACACCTGACCCGATGAACTTGGGGTGTTTTCACGGTGGGGGTGGGAGCAAGAGGGATGCAGGCCGGAAGCTTCGTCTTGCTCCCCCGAGGGGCCCCGAGAGCTTCCAAGCCCAGGGGTGTCGCTCTAGACCCAGCTCTAGACCCAGACCTGATGGTGGGAAACCAGAGGGACCCGAATGGGGGAACATGCAGAAGAAGCCCCTCCAAACCTAGTGGGGGTGATGCCACAGAGGACAGAGTAGGGCCCAAATGGTTACCGTTTCAAACTTGAAAGAGCAAAGACAGAAAATAAGAGCACGAATGCCTGTCAGGATGCCGCACCTGGTGCTGGACACACGTTGCCGCCACCAACTCCCCTCCCAGCTGAGGAAACTGAGGCAGCCGCCTAAGGCCAGCCACCTCCTGCGAGGTGGGGCTGGGCTGCGAACCCGGGTCCCAGCAGGGCCAAAGCAGCTGGCGTCGGTGCTGGGCCCACAAGGGGCACCACAGCGCGACCTCCGAGAAGCAGCCACTTGTAGGTCAGACACGCGAGCCCGCGGGAGGGTGCCGGGCTGCAGGTGTCACACCAGCCGGGCTGCGGGCTGAGTCACCCGGAGTCGGGGAAACAACCAGACCTCCACACTCAGGGCCGGGAGTAGCCCAACAGCCTGGGGCCGGGAGCTCCTCTCGCTCAGTGATTTTCTGAGCCTGAGGCAGGGAAGGAGACAAGAAAAAAGAAAGGCCTCAGAAAAGGGAGAAGAGGTTCCAGCCTTTTCCCTTTTCAGGTTCTCCCCTCGGTGGGACGCAGGCCTGGCGGAGAAACCACGGTTACTGTGAGCCACGGCGCCATCTGCTGGGTACCTCGTAGAAAAGCAGCCGGGGCCCCACTCGGCAGCAAGACCAGCAGGAAGGCCAGCAGGTCCCCCGTCTGCGGCCGAGCTGCCCGGAGCCACCGTGTGCTGCTTCCCAGCCAGGAAAGACCTCTGCAGGCCATGCTGCACGGCCCAGAACCACAGCCGGGCCGCGCCCCACACAATGGTGGGCAGCAGAGGATATCCGCACAGACAGGCGCCAGCGCCTCTCCCATCAGGCTGCATCTCAGCCCTGCCCCCGGCAGCAATGCTGGAGGAGAAAGGCTTCCAATAGACCTGGATCTGGATGCAGTCCTGACAAGCACAGAAGATTTTTCAGCCCCATGAGCCTTCCTCAGGGATTGGGGGCTCCAGGTGAGATGCCCACATGGCTCTGGAGAGCCCCACGCAGCACCCGGCACAGCCCTCTGGAGGGGGCAGGTGCCCTTCTTCCCTCTGGACACAACCTCCCATCCTGCCCATGCTGGGGTCCAGGCTGCACTCCAGCTGCGCCTCCCAGAGCCTCAGTTTCCCAATCTACACACCGGGGCTAATGGCATGTATCTCACAGAAGTTCCGGGAGGCTTGAACAACAGAGGAATAACAGGGTGCTGGCATGCAAACGGGGTGCTCACATAGCCCCCAGCGTCCAAGACGGGGGCCCAGAGCAGAAGCTCAAAGAGGTTTGCTGGAGGAGCACGCAAGGGCAGTCACACACACAGGGTTCTCAGCACGGCGGGCCGGAGTAGGCCCTTAACGCTCCGTCGCCAGCACCAGGCACTCAGTGGGCCCCACCATGGCCAGGGCCTGTGCCAGGCACTGGGCCACGGGGACAGAGGGACTGGTGCAGCTTCTGCCCAGGAAGTCCACTGAGCCAAGGCCGACTCCGGGTCTGGCTGGCCTCAGGTACCGTGCTCCAGGTGTTGGCCGTGACCAGCACCCACCAGGGCCGCCAGTGAGCCTGCCCCTGCCCCTGGCTGGTGCTCAGAGCACAAAGGTGCACTGGGAAAGCAGAGCTATCACACGCCAGTCCAAACCTCATTACCTGACGGGGCTGCAAAGACCATACCGTGTGTGCTACGCTTCCTAAGAAAGGGGCAGGTAGGTACAATCCGAGAGACCAGAGCGGGGAGCTCACAGCCCAACAGGGGCTGCATCTGAGCAGGCCACCAGGACGGGCCAGGAGGACGCAAGCAGGCTACAGGCAGAAACGGTGTGCAGACAGGGACCTTGTGAACAGAACCAGGAGTAAGAGAAGCTCCAAGTAGGGACTGGCATCTCAGAGCCAAGTCTGATCAGCTGGCTGGGAGCACTGTGTTGAGAAGGATTCTGAGGATCAGAACGACAAAGCAGCTTCATCAGCTGGTGATGCCTACACGGGGAGGCAGATGTCCACACCGTCTCTTGTGACAAGCACAATGTCTGAACTGTGTGGTGACCTCAGATATTCTCTGTTTCCGAGAAGGCTCGGGTGTAACAGCGGGAAAACCCAAAGCTGGTTCCCAACTCTGCAGGAAGCTCCCCTTCAGGGGTGAGAAGTGGCAGAGCCGTTGGCTCTTGGCAACAGGAGGGAGCCGACAGGCCAGTCCAAGCCCCTGTGGGCAGAACACGTCTAGCAGGGAGGTGTCAGCTCCCCAGAGCTGGAGCCCCCAGGAAAGTGCTGACCTACTGCGAGTCAGTGAGGGTGACAGAGGACCAATGACTCTTCCCGAAGGATAAAAGGGCAGAGCTGGCCCAACGTCTTCATCACTGCACCTGAGAAAACCAGCCTTCGCCTCCTCCTATACCAGCCACCAGCCCAGTGGGGAGAGGACCTGCCCTGCGCCCCCCCCTGCCCAGAGAGCTATGGTCCATCCCAAAGCCCACATGCCAGGGCACTGGACAGCCAGCATCCGATTCAGCCGTCTGAAAACTGAGCATGCATAGGCATCAGCTCCATTTTACACAAGGATGCTGAGGTGTGCAGACACGATGGCGTAAGTGTGTCCTGGCCAACACCCAGGCCTCTCCCCGGGTTCCAGAGCCAGAAAACTCAAGGTGTAAAGTGAAGGGAAGTCAGTAATACACATAGTTAACTATTACAGCCGGACCAGAAACCACTGGGCGGAGAGCCTGCTTCTCCCTCTGCCGCTGCCTCTCTCTCTCTCTCTCTCTGACTCTCATGAATAAATAAATAAAACAAACAAAATTTAAAAAAAAAAAAGAAAAAGAAGAAGATCTTAGCATCAATTCACAGAAACAGAAAGTGGAATAGACTCCCAGGGGCGGGGGGTTAGCGGTTCATGGGGACAGTGTCGTCTGGGAAGACGGACAAATCCGGAGCCAGATGGTACTGATGGCTGCGAAACACCGACACCATAGAAACGCATCGGAGATACCTCGGACCCCGTTCCAGACGCCACACCACGCCAAGTACTAAGACGCAGTGAGGAGCGCAACAACACGATCCACAGGAACTGTTCAGTTTCCCAGGGCAGGTAACAGTTATGTTGACTCCGTGCTGTCGTCTGGCATTATTACAAACAATCTGCAGACCTTAATTAAAAAATACTTTATTGCTAAACAATGCTAACCATTAACCGAGCTTCCACGGAGTCGTGACCACTGATCACGGGTCAGCATAACAAATAGGATAATGGAAAAGTTTGGAATGTCGCGAGAATGGCCAAAATGTGACACAGAGACACACGGTGAGAAAAGATGGAAAAACGACACTAAAATTGCTCAGTGCAGGGTTGTCGCAAACCTTCAATTTTTTTTTTTTAAGATTTTATTTATTTATTTGACAGAGAGAGAGCACAAGCACACAGAGGGAGAGGGAGGAGGCTCTCCGCTGAGCAGGGAGCCCAACGTGGGGCTCGATCCCAGAGTCCTGGGATCATGACCTGAGCCGAAGGCAGCCGCTTAACCAACTGAGCCACCCAGGCACCCCACAAACCTTCAATTTGTAAGAAAAAAACAAAAAACAGCATCTATGAATAAAGGACAATAAAGTGAGGCAGGCCTTTATACTTAAAAATGGTCAAAATGGTAAAGTTTATGTGTATAAAAAAATTTCCAAAATTAAAAAATATCTTCCTCTTAAAAAAAAATAAGAGAAAAAAGAAAGAAAAAGGAAGGGAGGGAGAAAGAGAGAGAGAGAGAGAGAGAAAGAAAGAAAGAAAGAAAAAGAAAGCAAGAAAGAAAAGAAAAGAAAAGAAAGAAAGAAAGGGACATCTGGGTGGCTCAGTCGTTAAGCGTCTGCCTTCGGCTCGGGTCGTGATCCCGGAGTCCTGGGATCAAGTCCGCATCGGGCTCCCTGCTCAGCAGGAAGCCTGCTTCTCCCTCTCCCACTCCCCCTGCTTGTGTTCCCTCTCTCGCTGTGTCTCTCTCTGTCAAATAAATAAATAAAATCTTAACAGAGAGAGAGAGAGAGAGAAATAAAGAAAGGGAAAGAGAAGGGGAGGGGAGGGGAGGGAGAAAGACCTTTGCACCTCAAAGGGCTTCAGCCCAGAGGAGAAAGGTAGAGACTGCTGATGTGGAATTTCTTCCCACACTCGCTGCAGAGACGGCCCACTGCCCATCAGGCCGCGTGATTCCCACTGAAGGTGAGTAATCTGATATTGATCATCTGAGCCTTCAATTCCACCCCTCGCCTGACTTCCCCAGCGTGAGCTGGGAGTGCCGGAATCCCAAGAGTCTGCACGTGACATTCACCGCCGTCACACAGCCCAGTGGGGACCCGGAGGGCCCGTGGGGCGCTGCAGAGGGGCCCACAGGCCACATGGGCCATGGCATCCAGAGTGTTCCACCGAAGGGGAACACCGCCTCCCTCAACTGCTTTCCCACCAACCTTCGGCTGACCCAAGCTCGCCATTTCCTGCTGGAGGGACAGGATATACTTACCGGGCCAAAGGTGTATCTGGGCCCTTATTTAGTTAACACAAGCCCCAGTGCGATCTGGGTTTACAAGAAATCTTTGAGCTTTCAGCACCAACAGCGAAGTACTCAGGGTGACACGCGGCGGTCCCGGGGGAGGTTCCCCAGAGCCATCACTCAAAGCCCATTTGGCTGTACTTTGTACACAAACCAACCAGCTTTGATACCTGCATTCTGAGAAGAGGATGAAGGACAAGCGGGAGGTTTAAAAGGAAGCTCTGCGAGGACAGGGGCAGTGGAGGAGGTCACTGAACGCATGACAACAATCTGAAACAACGGTGAACACAGCAGGCAGGAAGAACGCAGTAGCTTTGGGACCCCCGATACGGTGGGCCCAATGACTAGCAGAAGCAGCCCAGACTCCCACCACCGAGCACCCCACCCGAAGCGACAGCGAGGGCACACTGGTCCCGAGCTTTCCTCTTCCCCTCCCCAGAGAAACCAACAGAAAAGCAAGGGCTCTGCAGAGCTGATCACAGACGAGGATATGGCCTGGTGATACACACAGCAGACGATGCTCGCTGGGAACAGATGAGACCCAAGCGTGGACAGCAGGAGGGCCATCCTCACCCTGGAGACCAGGAAAATTTGAAAGTCTAACGATACAAAGGAGTGCAACAAGGACATGGGGCAGGGACTCTCACAGCCCGCAAGCAGAAGCGGGGCTTGGGAGCATCACTTTGGAGAGCATTTGGGCATCTTCTTGAACACACGCTAAGTGAACACATTCCCTTCTAGGAATCTGCAGACTGCACGTGAGGGAGCCTGCACGAGGACCTTCCCGGGGATAGAGGAAACACGGGACACAACCCGAATACCCACTGGCACAACAGATAGGCAAAATGTGACAAATCCACTGGGAGGATCAGCACACACAGCACTCGGCAGGAACGAAACAGCCCCAGCGAAGGGCAACAACAAAGCTCAAATCCACGTCGGATGAAAAGCACAGGCCGCACAGCCACGTCAGTGTTACACGTCTGTGGGTGTGACAAACACACAGAAACAAAGCTCCGTGCCCTTGAGTGCCCCTGGGGATTTGAAAAGCAAACTCATACTGGTAGGTTCAGCAAGTCTGAGGAGCTACACTTTAATCAATACATGATAATCTTTTATTTCTATTTTTTTTAAGCTTCTTAAAATAAATTTCTAAGGGAATGCAGAAGAAGCCAGAGCTGAGGTTCCATGTCTACGAGGTCCCTGGAGCCATCAGACTCGCAGAGACAGAACGTAGATGGTGGGAGTCGGGGCTGGGCAGGGGCTGGGAGGTTAGCGTTCACGCAGACAGAGCCTCCGTTTGGGAAGATGAAATCGGGGGGGTGGGGGCCGCTGCACAACAGCATGCATGGGCTCGATGTCCCTGGATTATACACTTCAGAGTTAAAACGGGAAACTGTGTTATGTATATTTTACCACAACGAACAAACAATGCAGAGCGGTAAGAAGAGTGAGCAATAGCGGTACAAACCGAACTCCAACATACACATCATTAAGGAAGAAAGCAAAGCTCATATAAGAAATAGAAAATACTTGGGGCGCCTGGGTGGCTCAGTCGTTGGGCGTCTGCCTTCGGCTCAGGTCATGATCGATCCCATGATCGATCCCAGGACCCTGGGATCGAGCCCCGCCTCGGGCTCCCTGCTCGGCGGGAAGCCTGCTTCTCCATCTCCCACTCCCCCTGCTTGTGTTCCCTCTCTCTCGCTGTGTCTCGGTCAAATGAATAAATAAAATCTTTAAAAATAAAAAAAATTTAAAAAAAATAAATAGAAAATACTATCCATTCATTTGTGCAAAAAAATACGGAAAGAATAACCAAGAAGTGACAAGACCACCTGTCTGCAGGGGCGGCGAGGTGGAGGGAAGGGGACACGGGGCGGCACTTCTCCAAGGACGCCACTTGGTAGAGAACCGACTCTGAGTCACAGTGAGGCTTCACATACCAAAACCCCGGACAAATCAAACCTACCAGGACGTCGTGTGAATCCCCAGTGCAATATAATGCAGTAATAAGGGAACCTGACTGCATTACAAACAAGCGACGCAACCACACTGAAGGGGGTGGGAAGCACAGAACGATCCTGGGTAACCCTGGAAGGCAGGATACCACAAGCATCGGGCAAGAGCGTGAACACATACCACCCTCCAGGCAGTGAGCTGGGTTTTCAAAACTGCCTTACGTGTGCGCACTAGAGCGGAATGAACCAGCAAACACACTGTGGATGGTGACAGCCAGGCTGTTCACCGACGGCGGGTAAGTCATGAGGAAGGAGGGGGAGCCTGCAAGAACTCTGGGATACTGGGCTGGGATGCAAGGCATCCGTATGAACTCGTTTTTAATGTCGATGCAAACGGGTGATAAGGAAGTACGGGGGTGGGGTGGGGTGGGGTGTGTGTGTGTGTGTGTGTGTGTGTACGGGGGTGGGGTGGTGTGTGTGTGTGTGTGTAAGAACACATGCAGATGAACTTCCCGCTCTGTCCACGAGGGGGCCTGGAGGCAATGACACCCCAGCCCAGTGAGCACACCCAACACCCAACCTCGGTTTCTAATTCCACCCTCCAATAAAAGGAGCCAGGCTCCATCCACGAAGAAATGGTTGGTTTCAGGCCTGGGACTGGAATGTGTGATAGTGACAGGAAGGAAGGAAGTGCTCAGAAAAGGAAGGGGCATGTTTCAAGGGCACAGGACCCAGTCTGAAAGAACACCCCCACGGCCAAATCTGGAACAATCTGTGCAACCACATGAACAGTGTGAGCATGATGAAAACCCACTGAATAAGATAAACATCCATGAGTCTGTACTAACATAAAGAAATGTTAAGTAAGTAAATGTGGAGAAGGGACAGGTTCCTTCAAAGAGCACAGTTCCCAGTAACAAATCTAGGAGGAATGAAAGAAACTGAAAACAGTCATTAGCCAAATATCAAAGTAACAACTGTCACTGGCAAGATCCATCGATGGACGCTAAAATCAGCAGATAAAACTCCGACAGAAAAGGGTATTTGCAGACTCTCACAAAGTGTCTCTCCACAAGATGCTTGTTAATTAGAAAAGGAAAAATGGGGGCGCCTGGGTGGCTCAGTTGGTTGAGCGTCCGACTCCTGGTTTCGGCTCAGGTCGTGATTTTGCAGTCGTGGGATCGAGCCCCATGACTGTGCTCAAAGTTCAGAGTTGGCTTCAGATTCTCTCTCCCTCTCTCTCCCACTCACTTTCTGTCCCTCTCTCTCTCAAATAAATGAATAAAATCTTCAAAGAAAAAAGCCAAAGAAATAATGTGACTTCACAGCCGAGAAACACGCAGACACCAATGAGAAGACATGCCAACACCCTGTGTCCCGGGCACAGCACACTGAGGACACGGCGTCACCTCCGTGGATTTCTGGTCCAAACTCATGGACGTTCTACCAAACACCCGGCCAGTGTTCTTCACAAGTGTCACGGTCATGAACGACCAGGAAAGACTGAGGACTGTCAAAGACCGAACAAGGCTAAGGAGCCGTGACCACGAGCGTGAGGAGCGGTTCTGGATCAAACCCTGGAACAGAAAAGGTCCAGGGACGGGGCTGAGGGACCGCGAAGGTCTGCAGGCTGACCGATCCTGGTACCCGCATCTGGAGAACGGTACTGCAGGGGCAGCAAGCTGGGCATGGAGAGAGTACTTCTGCGCCTCAACTGTGCAGAAATCGGCGTGTGGCAGAGGGAGTGCCCGGGAGGTGAGGCACGGCGGGGAAGGGCAGCCAGTCTGTTCTCAGGCCATCTCTGCAGGCACTACGTCCGTGAAGGTACCGCTGGGCTCCGCGCAGAGCCCGAGGGGGCAGCCACCAAGCGGCGGGCAGCCACCAGGCGGCGAGCCGCCCCCAGCGCCCGCCCACCCTCGGCACTCACCTTCGGAGCAGGGACTGCTGCAGGCTCTTGCAGGTGGCCAGGGACTCCCCGGTGAACATGTGGCACACGACGACGTGCAGGCAGTGTGCCATGAAGGCCAGCACGGCCTCGGGCTGGAGCGTGCCGCTGCGCGACACCAGGCAGAGACGCTGCAGTGCGGAGCACTGGCTCAGCGCCTGGAAGAACTGGGCGTTGGCACTGAAGTACGGCTGCTCCAACCTGTGGGGGGACAGGACAGTGAGCTCCGCGCTGCTGATGGGCGCGCCGGCCGCGGGAGCCTCTTGGTCCAGGCGCCCCCAAAGCCTGTGTTTAGGAGCTAAAGAGGGCCTACACCAGCTGTCCCACGCCGGGCTACACCACAACCCCCTGGAGCGCTGCGAGAGCACTCACACCCCGAGGTCTTCCCAGAAGAGCCCGAGTTGGGGGGGGCACGCCGCAGGCCCGACGCAAGCAGCCAGCCACTGTAGAGACCCCAGCCAAGTCACTGCTCGGAGCCTAGAGGCCACCACGTTTGCAGCCCTGCCTGCTCAGCAACCCCCCACACACCTCAAATGCTGACCTGCCGGGCGAGGGGGCAGGGAGATGTACTTAGATACGGTCCTGTCACACATCACTGCTCGCCTGCGATGCACGGAGCAATGCCAAGGGACAGGGAGGGGATCTGGAGGCTGGGGTGGGAGAGGCGCCCGAGTCAGGCGGGGCCGGGGCCGCTCTGGCCACACGGGGAAGGGTGGGGAGGTACCGGGCAGATCCACAGTCCTGTAGCGGGGAGCCAAGGGTAAGAGGAGCCAAGCTACAAAGCCAGGACTTCAGCTGCGGACAACCACCAAAGAAAAACTGGGGATCCACCCAGGTCAGACCTGCTTTAGAGAGACAGACAGGAAAAGACGGCAAGAGCCACACTGGCCACCGGGCAGGGCCTCGGCACTGGCAGGAGGGAGCGCTGGGGTCAGCCCTGACTCTCCCGCCACAGGGACGAGAGCAAGACCCGGGAACGCGGAGTGGAGGACAACACTCCAAACCCTTCCAGACCTTTCTGCACACCCAGACGCAAAGCCCAGAGGACAGAGCAGTTCCGAGCAGAGCGATGTGCTGGGGACACACCGTTAGAGGCGCTGAGGAAAACTGACACAGCAGTTCAGCACCAGCTGGGAACACGGCTGTGGAACCAGCAGATGCCGGATTTGTGGCAGGACATTGGGCCACAGGCCACAGGAGCCCTCCAGAGTGAGAGCCAGTGGAAGAAGGGAGGGCTGGAGGAAGCTAACAGGATTCCAGGAGCTGCCAGGAGGAGGGCCAAGAACTAGAAGGGAGAGGGGAGCTGGTGGGAGTTGTGTTCCCCGCCCAGATATGTCACAGTCCTAACCCCTGGCACCCGTGAACACACCTTCCTCGGAAACAGGGTCTTTGCAGATGCAATGGCGTTAGCATGAGGTCATGCTGGACAAGGGGGCTCTGATCCAGCGGCGGGCTCCTTACAAGAAGGCCATGCAGAGGCACAGCACCGCACGTACATGCGGGGATCGCGCCGCGGGACAGTGCAGCGCTCATAAAAGAAGTTTCTAGGATGAGCAAGAAATGCCCACACCCACAACCACAAGGCGGCAGGTCTGCACTGGGGACGGAGTGTCCTGTCCCAGCCCCCAAGGGGAGAGAGACCCCAAATACTCTGAATGCAGCAACATCCTGAGAGAGGCTGATCCGACCGGGACTGGGTGTAGGGCATGGGATGGCCCCCCAGTCCTCAAAGCCAAACAAGACCCAAACGGGCCATGCACTAGATGTGGAGCCCAGGCCTTACCCCAGACCCCACTGAATGAATTCCATCCTTAAAGCAAGAACTCAGACAGGCGTGAGCAGAGAGCGGTGCCCCTCAGAGATGCGAAGGTGGCTGTGTGCAGTCCTAATGCACCCCAAGCAAGGACAAGGTGACAACCGAAGTCACGCAGGGCCCAGACAGCAAGCAAATGTCAGCCCAGTTAGGAATGCAAATTTTTTTAAAAGAGAAAATGTTTGAACACATTCTTGCATTCTTTCAAAAACAAATTATTCTCTTCAAAGTCCTGAGGTAAGCATCCCTTTGCAGACCTGAAGGTGGGAAAATGGGAGGGGCGGAAGTCCAGACCGGGGCCTGCGGCTCAGGCTTGCCCCTGGGGCAGGCGGCAGGAAAGGAAGCACGGGCCTGGGGCGCCCTGGTCACTAGATGGCGCTGTGGGTCCACGCTACCCGCCCCAGATCTCGGTTACAAACCCAGTAAGTAGTGTGTGAGTGCTGTGTTCACACACGCTTTTAAACAGTTTTCAGCTAGCCCACCACTTCCAGGCTCTCCCACTCTGAAGGAAGCCGCCTGCAACAGGTGTTTGGGATGGGGGCAGGCCTATCCACTCCACCAGCTGCCTGGACAGGCAGGGCCCACACGTCCAAACCTCCCTTCCGCTCCCAGCCCGGTGGGGCTGGGGATGACAAAAATGATCCGTCACAATCACCTTTGCCTTGGGGGGCCCGTGGTCCTGCTCCCTCCCAGCCAGGCCTCAACCTTCCAACCAGTGAGGATCTGGCCTCCGGAGCCCGCTCCCCGAGAGGCAGCCTGGTCTCCCCATGGCTCTGTGGACACAGGAAGGTGCTCAGGGAGCACCCCCATCTGCCCACCCACCTCCAGCGGGGCCTAGGCCTCTGGGGCAGACTTGGCACAGCCTCCAGGGCCTGGGTCCAAACCAGCCCTCTCGCTTCCGCCCAGACGCTGCCCTGGTTCTGAGGTCATGAGCAGCCCAGGGTGACTCAGGGTAATGCTTTCCCCTCCCTCCCCCGTGAGGCAGGGCTTAATCAGTCTTGGGAAAGAAGGTGCCCTTCTCTGTGCAGGCTGTAACCCTCTCTCTGCCAAGGTGCGCCTCGGAACGACGTGTTCCTGCCCGACCTCCCCGCAGGAGCGGCCCTGGCTGCACGGATGCAGCTCCCGGCCAGGAGTCCCGGCGGGCACAAAGCTCAAATTGATGGGCCTCGCTGATGGGGACAGTGGTGGCCGCAGCTGGCCGGCCGGGGACCTCCCACTGGGAAGAGCAGGGGCTGCCCAGGGAGGCGGCCCCAGAAGCAGCGTGCCAGTCTCTCCCGAGCTTGGAGCACCATTTCTTCTCTGCGGCTCCTGCGCACGGCAGGCGGGCAAGTACCACCTGCTCCTTTCACTCCAGCCTCCCTGGGCTCGGCTTGCCGCAGAAGGCAGAAATCCAGAGGAACGGGGCCATTTGGCCGCATTTTAGGAAGTGGTGTTTGTTCTGAACAGGCAGTCCCCAGCTCTGATCAGACATGGTTCTCAGCAGCCGGCGTGCACAGAGAGTCCATTATGAGCGGCAGTCAAGTTCTCGGGCTGACCTACAAAACCCATTTATCCCAGGTCCTGCGGGCCGCCCCAGCCACAAAACCCATCATGCATGCATGGCCCTGCTCCCAGGGAGGACCTCACCACAAGGATCACATTCCAGCCGGGGAAGCCACTCGGTGACCACCAAATGCTGCTGTGTCCCGCTCTTCGATGCTCCCCGGCGCCGGGAGGCAGGACGCACTACCAGGGGCCCACAGACCAGCTGTATCACCTAGGCAAGCTCCTCAGCCCTCTGGGCCTCACTTTCCTCATCTGCAAAATGGGACAACAGCTCTACTCCCGGGGTTGTTCAAAATGTTACAGGAGTCAAACCTGGACGCGCGGGAAAAGCACCCGGCAGCCGTGACAAGTCTGCCAGCAGAATGCGACCGCAGTCGGCACCCCCAGCCCTTCCCGTAGCTCCCGGGACACCTCCTGGCTCCCTCTGCATCCTCAGCCCTGCCCGCCCTCCCGCCGGCTCCTGCTCAGTCGGCTCTGCTGACTTCCTCCACCCCGACTCTTGCTGAGTGACCCCACGGCCTCACAGACTCCGGCCTACACGCGCGCAGCCGAGCCACACAGCCTCCCCCTGTCCACTGATGGTGCCGCATCAGCGCAACTGCTCGGGCCAAATGCCTCTGCACCATCGGGACCCACCTTGACCCCCCCCCCCCGCCCCAGGGATCCGATCAATCAGCAAACTCCGATCTCTCCCTGAAGTGTCGGACGCAGCCTCCTGCCCCACCCGTCTGTTTGGACACAGCAGGGTCACCTGCCCTTCTGCTCCCCTCCAGCTACACGGGCCCCTGGCTGCTCCTGAAACACCCGCACAGCCCATCCCTGGGCCCTGGCACGGACTCGGCTCTGTCCAGCAAAACCTTCCGTGCAGACGGGAACGTTCCACACATGTGCCCTGTCCACTGCAGCAGCCAAGAACGTGTGCGCTCACCGAGCACCTGAGATGTGGCTCGTACCGCTGAGAAACTGCATGCCTGAGTCTATTTCATGTTAACTCGTTCAAACGTAAGTCGCCTGTGATTCACAGACACTGAATTCCGTGCCGCTCCGCCCGGCTGGAATGTTCCTCCCAGGTTGTACTTTGCTAACTCAACTTCGTGGAATCTTTTCTCAAATCTCACCTTCATGACGCTCACCACCGCCTGCCCTCCCTCATCCCTGAGCCCGCTCTGCTTCCTTCTCCCCAGCATCCCTTACTCTCTCATAAACCACATTCTTTCTTCCGTGCACTGTTGGCCCGCTCTCCCCACTGGAATGTCAGCTCCCCAGGGACAAGGATCTCTCTGCCCAGGACAGAACCCAGCATAACAGGTGTTCACATATTTGTTAGATGGAGAAAGAACCATCACGGGGACCGCAGATGCCAAGCCCTGTTCCGTAGACCTTACAGGTACAAATTCCTTTGGGCTTACCAGGCCCACTTCACAGGTGAAGGACCTGGGAGTGCCGGGGGGGGGGGGGGGTGAACCAGCTCAGACGCCACGCCCACTCCCTGCTGCCCGAGGTGGAGGGGCCAGCAGCCCAGGGAGCCGGGAGCACCTGCTGTCTCTAAGCGGTCCTACAGGCACCAGACACTGAATGCTCTGGAGTGAGGCAGGTGTTTGGGGGAGAGATTTCAACTACTCTGACTTGCTGAATTACGTGACTGTGTTACTTTATTTTACCTTCATCAGTTTCCGTTTTTATCCAACACTCCCCGATGATGACCAAACGGTGTGACCACAGTCCAGTCAGAAAAGGTACAAGGCTTAATGGGCTGGCAAGAAGGCAAAAAAAAAAAAAAAAAAAAACTGATGGCAAAGATGAGAGATGAGAGATCCAAAAATACTTTGACTCCGAATTTGGTGATATTCGACCTCAAATGCTCACTCAGCCTCCCCTCATTAAGGAACATTCAATTCCTAATCACAGACTCCCGTAGGTTAGCAGGGTCACAGACCTGCAGAGTCTTCTGTTTGTTAAATGTAGGGATCCAGGGCGCCTGGGTGGCTCATTTGGTTAAGCGACTGCCTTCGGCTCAGGTCATGATCCTGGAGTCCCAGGATCGAGTCCCACATCGGGCTCCCTGCTCAGCGGGGGGTCTGCTTCCCCCTCTGCCCTCTTCCCTCTTCCCTCTCATGCTCTCTGTCTCTCATTCTCTCTCTCTCTCAAATAAATAAATAAAATTAAAAAAAAAAAATGTAGGGATCTGTTTGCACCTTCCAGTGACATGTGGCCTCCTGACCATGCACTTACCACCACTTCTTCCAGAAAGGCCAGTGACATGATAGCAAAGGCACAGGAAGAAGCAAGGAGGGACAAGGTGCTGGGCAGAAAGAACCAGTGAACAGAGAGGTCGCAGATTCCTGGTGTCACAAACAAACAGGCAGGAAGGCAAGCGTGGGCACCTCAGAAGTCGGAAAGGCCCATCCCGTGCAGGGGGTGGTGGAGGGGGCTGGCTGCTGCGGTCAGGGCCTCTCCTCCACCCCACCCCAGCAGAAGTGCCCAAGCCGGAGAAAGTAACACAGAGGACTCGATGAGGGCCATGAGGCAGAGGTGGGCAGGAAAAGGAACATGGAGGGGGCGGGCGTCAAGAAGCAAAGAGCAGGCCTGCAGTCCTCGCTCCCGCGAGCCCTGGGAAGCCAGTGGCCAGGAGTGCCGGGCCCACCTGGAGCAGGACAGAGGGTCCCAAAGGCCCTGCAACGGGAACAGCAACTCTGCCCATCGCACGCCCTTAACCCTCTCGCGACCTCCTGTATGACCTCTGGGCAAGCTCCAGAAGCGTCTGGGGAGGCACAGCCAGAGCCCAGCACCCGCAGCTCTGCACGTGGCTACAGGGTCTCACAGACACTGGACAATAAAACTCGAATGAAGTTAACTTTGGCTCAAAGCAGGTTCTCAAAGCAAGTGTAACTGGAACACGCAGGACACAGCATAAACAACTCCCAAATACGGGGCTCTGAGGACACTCGGGCTGAGGACCCAAGCTGCGAATCCAGGGCGTGTGAATCCAACATGGCAGGAAAACACCTGCTCTGCCGCGTGGAAGGCTGGGGTTGGGCCCTGGGCCTCTCAGCCCCCGATGAGCAAGGCCTCAGGGAGCCTCAGTGTCCGTACTGCACTTGGAGGGGAAGCGGAGGCAGTCTGCGGCGGAGCTGTGCAAGGCTCCGGGGTGTGAGCCACAAAGCCCCTGCCAGCTCCAATGCAAATCTGGCCCATTTCCTGTCACGTGACCCCTTCTGAGGGGAGAGTGGAGGTCAGCAAAGGACACAGAAGTCTCCATTTTGCACGGCTCCGGGGCCAAGGTCAAGCTCTGGAGTAAGACTGAGCTGGGTGAACCTCAACTCCTCCATCAAGCTTCCACTGGCTCGTCTGTGAAATGGGAACAACGGAGGGCTGTCCCGGGGATTAAACCAGACGGTGCCCAGAAGCCCCTGGCTGAGCACCTGGCCTCACCAAAGGCACAAAGTGCGCGCGGACAATGACACACTCGTCTCAGGGCCCCTGGCGCCGCCCCCACCCAGCCGTCCACCCCTCAGCTCCAGCCTGACGGAGAGATCAGCTAACAGATCCACACTCCGCCGCCACTTCCTCCCCAACCTGAGGCGAGAGCTGGGGTCCGCTGCCGCCATACCTTTCCAGTAGTTTCTAGGAAACAGTGCAATTTTGCAAGATCAGATCTGTCAAGATTTTCAAACACGTCTCGAGTCAACAGAGGCTCTTCCCCTTTAAATGCTGGGTCCTCACGAGAGCCCCCCTCACTCCACAGCTCGATTCGGTAGAGTCCACTCCGCGTCTGGGCCCCTGTGACAAGGGCCTGGTGGGTTCTGCCCTCACTCTCTCCGACCAGCCTGCCTCCTGCCCCAGGCCACCGTCATCTCCCAACCACGTGCGGCCCCCGCTTCGCCAGCCCTCTCCAGCTCCTCTGTCCCAGCCCCTCCTGTCCAGGTGGGGCGCCGGTGGGGGGGGCCTCTCCCAACTGGAAATCGGCCCGCCCCCCTGCACCAGCTGAAGTCCTTTCACCTCACCTGGTTCCCCGCCCCACCTCGCCTGTGCTTTGGGACACATGCGTTTTTGCAAGACCGCGGGGGCTGCAGCACATGCTGCCTGCTTTCCCAGCAAGCCTCGGCCTCGAGTCTCCCAGCTCACGGACTCGTAGCTCCGACAATGCACAAAGTCGGACAGAAAGCCCCGAGTTCAGCTCCCGGCTGCCCCGCTTACCAGCTGTTGCATGGGAGCAAAAATAGCCACCTCGCGGGGCCGTCAGGAGGACGGAGCAGGACCGCGCGCAGTAGCATCTTTGAGCGCATCCCTGCCTCCCGCCTGCCTCCCTGGACTCCGCCCACTGCTGCCCCCCTGTCCAGTCACCGCCTGCGGGGGCCCCTGTCGGCCCCGCCCAGACTCTCAGCCACTGGAGGCCAGCCCGCCCCTCATTCAGCCCATCTCGGCAGAGGGGCAGTAGGTGCGCAAACATTTGCCGAATGAGAGGCCGTGCTACCCACGTCCCCCCGCCGCCCTTCACGCCTCCACGGGGCCCGCCAAGGCCGCAGAGGAGCTGCCAGAGCCCCCTCACCTGAGGTCTTTCAGCCGCTTGCAGTGCTTCAGCATGTCCGAGAGGGCGGACATGTAGACCACCTTCCCCATCATGCCCAGGTTGGCCAGCGAGAGCGACTGCAGCTGCTGGCACTGCAGGCCGATGCTGACCAGCCCGGAGCCCGTCAGGATGCTGGGCAGCTGGGCCAGCGTCAGGTGCCTCAGGAACGCCAGCTGCCCGATGGCGGCCACCTCTGAGTCCCCGACGTTCTGCGCCCGGCTGCAGGGCGGGAGGGAGTTGCGGATGGCGGGCTCATTGCGCGGCATGGCGGACGAGAAGTTGGACCCGATCAGCTCGAGGCGCTCCAGAAAGGGCACGTCCTTCAGCAGAGACCAGAACACGGAGGAAGGCTGAGGGCCCGCCTGCCCCGAGAAGGGGTTGGGGCAGGACTGCACACCGATGCGCACCTTCTTGCCGAAGCCGCGGGGCACGGCGTGCATAGCGGGCTGGGCGGGCGCGCGGTCGGCCCGCGGCGCCGAGTCGGCCACGGAGCAGACGGGCAGGGACAGGGAGCGCAGGTGGCGCAGCCGGGCCAGCAGCTGGCAGAGGTGGCGGCCCGGGCCCTCGGAGCTGTGGTGGTGGGCGGCCGAGAGGTTGAGGTGGCGCAGGTTACGGCAGGACGCCACCAGCGTCTCCAGGATGCCGCTGTCGATATCGTCCTCCGCCTTGCGGAGCAGGGAGTCCGGGGACAGGCAGTGGACACAGCCGCTGAGGTTCAGGCTCGCCAGGCTGCGGAGCTCCTGCCCGCCGTTGATGACCCGCTGGATCAGGTGGCCGCCGGACAGCGTGCAGCGGCTGAAGCTGAAGTAAAACGGGTTGTTGAACTTCATGTGCTGGAGCAGGGATGAGCCGTTGAGCCAGGACTTGGGCAGCTGCAGGGCGTCCAGCGCGACGTTGCGGGCCATGGAATCCAGGAGGTTCTTGGTGGCCCCGCTCTCGGCGAAGCTGCCAGGCACAGAGATGAGGAAGGCATGGAGGTTCTCGGGCGTGCGGTCGCTGAGCACGGCCAGATAGAGCCGTACCACCTCCTGATTGATGTAGCCCGGGGCCAGGCGCGCATAGAAGACCCGCAGGTTCTGGTAGTGGGGCACGTTGCTCTGGCCCACCATCAGCTGGCCCGAGAGGATGGCGCCCTCGCGCGTGCGGTCCAGGATCTCGAAGTAGAGCAGCAGCTTCTCCAGGCTGGTGCAGCAGGGCACGACGCCATAGGAGGGCGTGTACAGCGTCTGCTTGAGCTCCCGCACGCGGCTCAGCGTGGCCTTGCACTCGCCGCTCAGCTGGCCGGCATCGAAGCCGGGGCTCACGTCGATGGCCAAGGAGCGCAGGTGCTGCAGGGCCGAGAGCATCTTGGAGAGGCGCAGGGAGGTCAGGTGGCAGCCCGAGAGGTTCACCTTGACCAGGCTGCGGCAGCGGGCCACGTGCTCGACAGTGGCACCCGACAACCAGTAGCAGCCGGCCATGTTGAGCTGCTGGATCTCCCGGCCGATCTCCTTCACCAGCTGCTTCACTTTGTCCTCGCTCGCCTGCAGGAAAGGCCGGGAATGGGGGGCGGGGTGGTCAAGGAAGGAAAGGGGCTGAAGACACCCAGGCGACTCCTTCGCCTTTACCCCTCAGGTCGCGCCCTCCCCCATGACACTCAGGGCCTCACCAGTCCAGCGGAGGGGAGACACTGGAGGGGAGAACTGGCCCCTCCTCCCCCTCCCACACGCTCACCTACCACAGGCCAACAGTCAAGAGGCCCCAGTTAGGTGGGAATGTAAAAACGGTGCAACTGGTGTGGAAAAGTGTGCTGGTTCCTCAAAAAGCTAAACACGGAGTGACCATGTGACCCGGCAATTCCCCTGCTAGGCGTGTGCCTGAGGGAACGGGAAAAACAGGGACTCACTCCCCGCTCCCCGATGTTCACAGCAGCACTAGTCCCAGGAGACGGAAACAACCCAACGCCCACCGACAGACAGAACCAACATGGTCTGCACATACAAGGAAAGACTATGTAGCCACGGAAAGGAGCAAAGCTCTGACACACGCCACAACGTGGGTGAACCTTGAGGACGTCACCCAAGGGAAAAGAAGCCAGTCCTAAAAGATCCCATGTTGTGTGATTCCACTTACACGAATTACCCAGAAGAGGCGAATTCACTAGCAGAAAGCAGAACAGAGGTTACCAGGGGCTGGGGGGAGGTGAATAGGGAGTCACTGCTCACAGGATCCAGAGTTTCTGTTCGGGGTGATGGAAAAGCTCTGGTACACCACCACAAATGGATGCACCACGTAACATACAGCAACACGCACTTAAAAATGGCCAGGATGGTACGTGTTATGCTGACTTGGGGTTTTCTGAATCACACAATGGAATCGTGCCCTGAAAACTTGATCCTTTACATCATCTGCATTTTCACATCTTAAGTATTCCTCCAACACCTACCGTGGACTGCTCAGGTGAGCCACGGTACGTCTAGTGAGGGGACCCGGGGGCCAACAGCAGGACGTCCTGGCCGCTGCCAAGGAGGCCTTCAGCAGCAACACTGCCTGGAGCGCCCGCGCACGTGGTGTGCGTGCATCCCGATCGCTTCTCTCAGGTAGACTCGCGCAGGACACGAGCATCTCCAATGCTCCAGATACACGGTGCTGCGACATTGCGCTGGGGGCACCTGCCCCTCCCTCTCCAGGAAAGAACTCTCCCAGGCAGGAAGCCTGACCTTGGCTCTGGGGAGTCAGCTCAGCCTCCCCGCACACCCCCACTCTCCCAGCAGAGAGGAGCACAGCATGCTCTCACAGAGAGAACCAAGCTCTGGAGGGGCCTCACTCGGGGTTCAAATGCAAAGCTTCACAGCCAGTGACAACAGTTAGGAACCCCTCCCACAGTCTCCTAAAATTTGGGTTCCAGTCAAGACCTCTATTGTTATCTTTAAGATATGTCGTCAACTGACTTTCAACAAAAGTTGCAAGGCAACCATAAAAAGGAATAAAACCTTGCCATTTGCAACAACATGGATGGAGCTAGAGAGCTTAATGTTAAGTGAACTAAGTCCAAGAAAGACAAATACTGTATGATTTCACTCATATGTGAATTTAAGAAACGAAAGAGCGAAGGGAAAAAAAGAGAGAGACAAATCAAGAAACAGACTTAACTACAGAGAACAAAGTAATGGTGACCAGAGGGGAGGCGGGGGACTGAGGAGTGCACTTGTGGTGAGCACCAGGTGATGTACACCTGAAGCTAATATAGCACTGTATGTTAACTGTACTGGAATTAAAATGTAAAAACATAATTAAAAAACTTGCAAGGCACTTACTGAGGAAAGGACAACCGTGTCCATAAGTGATGTTGGAACAACTGAAGAGCCGTATGCAAAGAAAGGAACCCTTGATCCTTACCTCACACCACATATAGAGATTAACACAACAGGGATCGCACACTTACCGTAAGAGCTAAAGCTATAAAGCTTCTACGAGACAACGTAGCAGAAAATCTTCACAACCTCAGGTCTAACAGTTTTCTTCAACAGATTACAAAAAATATGAACTCGAAAAATATCAATAAATTGCACTTCAACTTAAACACTTATTCTCTTCAAAAGATACTGTTAAAAAAAAAAAACAACAGAAAGGCAAACCACGGAGTCTGAGAGAAAATACTCACAATACGGGTATCTGAAAAAGGATCCAGAGTACAAGAGAACTCCCAGAAGTCCACAAGAAAAAGTCCTACACAGTGGCTTCTGGAAAGAGGATATAGGAACAGCCCAGCCCTGGATGGAAACAGCACCGTGGACACCCCAGCACCCTACCCAGGCCAGGTAAAAGCACAAGGCAACATCTGTCCCACCCATCAGAAGAACGGACACTTAGAAGCCCAGCCAGGAGGGTGCAAAGCAGCTGAAGGCCCACACGCAGCTGCTAGAGGGTAAGATGGTGCCTCCCCACACCACCAAGAAAGTTCCAGAACCCACTCCTGGGCATCTGCCGGATGCCCCCCGACTGGGTGGCCCACTACCCGCAACTCTCGGCCTCTAGCTTTCATCACCTCATGTGTCTCAGAGGTTGAGCCAGTCAGGACTCTGAGCGCCCGCCCCCTTTGTCACCAGCCACACGGCGCCCCACTGCCCAGCTATGCTAGTCCTCAGGTGGGCATGTGGGCTGTCCCACCCCTGCAACCCCTGCCTCACCTCATAGTCCTTCTGCAGCAGCACGGTGTGGGTGAGGCTCTTGTCCAGGCACAGCACCGCGAGCTTCCGGCAGGTGCGCCGGACGTTCAGAACCAGGTCTGTGCTGGGGACGTGGCTCAGGATGTGCAGCAGGATCTCATCTGAGAAGCCGAGAAGGTGGGCGCCCACCGCCATGGCGGCTGCTGCAGGGGGCATGTCGTCATCGTTGGATGTGTCCTGAAAATAAGGGCAACACCGAATTCCCATGGGCTCCCCAAGGGTGGCCTTCATCCTGGCCTCCTCAACCAAGGACAGGTGCCAAGAGCAGCCCTCGCCATAGTCTGTGGGAAAGAAGGTGCTTTTACCAGAGCAAGAAGCCATGATACTCTTCAAAAGCCCCTTTTAGATCTGCACACTAGGATCTCTCGCCAAAAGTAAGGGATTCAAAATGAAACTTCAATTCTTTTCCAAATTTAAGGGATTTTTTCCTACTAAAGGTCTCCTATCAAGTCTGGCATGTTTCAGACTCAACTTAGGACCACTGGCCAGGGCCATCCGCTTGTGAAAGCTGCTATTCTCCCGCTGTCCCAACATCATACTGGATTCTTAAAACACTTGGGTGGGAGAATTCTATCAAGGAACAGTAAGAACTGGGGCTAACAACAGTGACTTTACCTCTCGGGGTTGCTGTGATGGATATCAAGCCCTCAGCCAGTGGCCGGGGGCAGCTAGTCCCAGCACTGGGATTAAGGGCAAGAAAAGCCAGAAGAATGAAACTATCAAGTCCTTATGAATAAGAAACAGCACCTAAGGGCGCCTGGGTGGCTCAGTCGTTGGGCGTCTGCCTTCGGCTCAGGTCATGATCCCAGGGTCCTGGGATTGAGCCCCGCATCGAGCTCCCTACTCCAGGGGAAGCCTGCTTCTCCCTCTCCCACTCCCCCTGCTTGTGTTCCCTCTGTCACTGTCTCTCTATCAAATAAATAAATAAAATATTAAAAAAAAAAAAAAAGAAACAGCATCCACTCATGACATTAAGATCAGTACTACTAGCTAACAGGGAGCCACCCTGCCTTATCACACTTGCTGGCTAGGAACTCGCGTTGTACCTCCCGCAAGATGTCCACACATTTCAGTTTGTTCCAGCAGCTATCTGCAAAAGGTTTTCTCCCCTGACCTGGGCCTTCCGCCATTCCCGGTTGATGGGTACAACCGAGAGGGAGGGGGGTTCAACCCAGGTTGGTGGGACATGAAATCCCCAAATCAAGGACAAAGGAACTGCAGGCTCTCCGTGGTGGGGAGGGATCCCTGTATCTTCCCAGCACTCCCCAGGAGGGATCCAGGCCCCCCAAACCGTCCTCACTGAGGGGGTGCCTGTATGACTGCTCCCAGGAGAGAGCACCCAGGATTATTTCCCCTGCCGTTTCCAGAGATTCTGTCTGCAAGCCCTCCTCCTCCGGCCTGACTTTTCTTCTGCACATATTTGCAGGGATGGAAGCGCCGAGGCCTGGAAAGCCCTGCTGCTGCCATGGCAACCATGAACCCCGGGGCGCGAGAGCCGGGCGCAAGCCCCACGCAGCCTCCAGGGGTTTCCCGGGCACTCGGACTGTGGCGCCCCTCTACTCGGTCCTGACAAGCTCCACGGCCTGCCAAGCCCTCCCCAGGCCTGGGAAAGGGTCTCAACAAATATTTCCCACCTGGTTAACAGCATTGGTCCTTCCCACGTTCCCTCCTCCGTAAGAGGCAGCAGCCAGATGTGCCCTCACTGCTCCCCTTTCCATCTGAGGTGCCTTCAATCCTGTCTCGCTACTCCCAAGGTCTGCAAGGGCACCCAAGTCCAAGGGGCTAGTGTTCTCAACCATTAGTGACTTTACTTAGCTCAGCGCTTCCTAGAGCCAGTCGTGGGGATCAGGTTCCCAGACCCTACCCCAGACCTAGGGACTCGGTCTGCAGGGAGAGGCTCAAACCAGAGGGATCCTTATCAGGCAAGGTTGGCAACAGGGCTCTGGCAGGGAGAGGGCCTAGGGGCAAGAGCGAGGAATGGCTTGAATCCGCTGAGCAGCCTGAGACAAACCCCTCCTCATCCCCCTATGTGCAGATTTATCAAAGTAAGAATGCCTTCTGGGAGCAATGAGAACACAGGGCAAAACAGTGTAAGAAGCTCCAGCATCATATAATGTCCACACTATACTACTAATACTGAATTTCTCTTAAAACCACCCAGAAGTTACAGAGGCACCTGGCTGGCTCGGACAGTAGAGCATGTGACTCCTGATCTCAGGGCTGTGAGTTCGAGCTCCACATTGGGCATGGAGCTCACATTAAAAAAAAAAAAAAAAAAAATACCATTAAAACCACCTAGAAGTTACATTAAGAAGAAAGAAAAAAAAAAGGCAAGAACTCAGTTCCAGCCCCCTCTGTCCAGTCTCAGCACACCCCACAAGATGACTTTCCCCACATTCTGTGCTCCTAAATGCTGCCCTGAGGCCAGCCCCCTGCAGGCACTTGGGAGCAGCTGCGTCCCCCTGGTCTCCAAAGGCCGATCCTGGGAGGTGGCTGCCGGATTTGCAATAGTCAAGTCTCTTGCCTGGAACCCAGACTTTCCAAGCCAACGTCCTGTGGTTTCTAAGTCCACACACACACCTTTTCCCTAGGAAAGGCAGAAGCTCCGCAGAGGCCAACAGCAAACAAGGAGTGCTCCCTGGGAAAGGAGTGAAACAAAACTGTGGCCCGGAGAATTCCCACCTCCACACACACCCGTATATGGCATCTGCTTCCCTCCGCCTCTCAGAATGATGTGTTCTCAGCCTCGGGGGAACTAAGGCAGACCCATTCTCCATCTCAAAACCGTTAGGTAAGGGGCACCTGGCTGACTCAGTCAGTAGAGCAGGTGACTATCGATCTTGGGGTCGTGAGTTCAAGCCCCACAGTGGGCGGAGAGCTTACTTAAAAAAAAATAAAAGGGTAAGTAGCCTGACATCAGACTCAGGCTGGGCCTGATCAGCTGAAACTGCCCTTCCCTCCACAAGAAAAGGGCTGCTGGGGCTTCCTGACAGGTCCTGGACAGGCATCCCGTGTGGTCTGCAGAAAATCAATCCAGGGATGAGGACAGACGGGGGTCTCTCAGGTGCATCTGGGAACCATATGGCTAGAACCAGATGATGACCGCTTATAGGTGGTTTGAAGTGTAAGGGTTAAAAAGAGTTTAATGCACTTCTCAGAATGTAACATTTCACAATTTTTTTTAAGAATTGAAGCAAAAAAAAAAAAAAAGAAAGGAAGAAAAAGAAAAGAAAAATTAAGTACTGAAACTTCAGTACCTGCCCAAAAAACATCCCCCCTCCCAGATGTTTACCAGTCAGGTACCCAAAGAAATCACAGGATTCGCAAACCAACTGATGAGATGTCTGGACTGATGTAAATAAGCCAAAGGGAGAGACAGAGATGAAACGAGATTGGTCACGTGTTAATTATGAAAACAGGGCATTGGTCGGGGGGTGGCGCCTGACTGGCTCAGTCAGTGGAGCATGTTGATGTCAGGGTTCTAAGTTCAAGCCCCACGTTTGGCATAAAGCTTACTTAAAAAAACAAAAAAGAATAAACACTAAATGGAAAAAAAAATTCTTTAAATAACGGGGCAGAGGCGCCTGGGTGGCTCAGTTGGTTGAGCGGCTGCCTTCGGCTCAGGTCATGATCCTGGGGTCCTGGGATCGGGCCCCGCGTCTGGCTCCCCGCTCGGCAGAGAGCCTGCCTCTCCCTCTCCCTCTGCCTGCCACTCTGCCTATTTGTGTTCTCTCTTTCTCTGTCAAATAAATAAATAAAATCTTTAATAAATAAATAAATAACGGGGCAGTGGGTACAACAGAAAGGCTCATCACAGTGCACTGTCACGATGTGAAATTGTTATATATAGCATATTTTGCATTATAAAAACTTTGTTAAATCACAGGGTCAGTCGGAAGAGGTGCACGATTGTATGGGTTTCCACTCTACACTCTGTCCCGCTTCCTAGGTCTCTGCTTCTCTAGTTGGCAATTTCTGGAATGTGCCCTGCGCCATGCCTCCAAGCTTTCCCATAAGCTGTTCCCTCCACTAGACATGCCACCACACAGGAAAACTGCTACTTTCAGAACTTGGGCTCAAAGCCTCAAACACAGTGAAGCCCTCCCAGCATCAGCCAGACGGGTCCTGCCCCTCCCCTGCGGTACCAGGGATCCTCCTCTCCTTCCAGCCTCATCTGATGAATTGCCCCGGTTTGCCTGCTTGCTTATCTCCTCACTAGGCCAAGAGGGCTCCGGAACAGGGATCTATTTTTCATTTCCAAGAGAAAGCAGCACAGAACCAGGTGAGTCAACAGATCACCACTTCAGAATCATTTGAAGCATTACAAGAAACGTAGACCCCTACTCCCAGAAACTCTGAGAGTAATCTGGGAATCTACATTTTAAAGCTGGTAATGACTTTCAAAATCAGACCACCTCATTCTGGAATCCTATAGTGGGGAGAGTTGCACAACCTTGTGAATATATTTTTTTAAAACTGCTTTGGGGATGGGGCGCCTGGGTGGCTCAGTCGTTAAGCGTCTGCCTTCGGCTCAGGTCATGATCCCAGGGTCCTGGGATCGAGCCCCACATCGGGCTACCTTCTCGGCGGGAAGCCTGCTTCTCTCTCTCCCACTTACCCTGCTTGTGTTCTCTCTCTGGCTGTCTCTCTCTGTCAAATAAATAAATAAAATCTTTAAAAAAAAAAAAAAACTGCTTTGGGGCTCCTGGCTGGCCAGTTGATGGAGCATGCAATCTAGATCTCAGGGTTGTGAGTTCAAGCCCCATGTTAGGCATAAAGCTTACTTTAAACACACACACACTTTAAAACTGTGAATTTTATGCTGTGCAAACTATGTATCAATAGGTAATAAATAGAACATCCCAGAGAGGACCTTGATCTCCACATGCAGGGTAGAACGAGACGTCCACGAAGTAACAAGAGGCTTCACTGGCCAGGTCACTCATATGTGCTTCAAGGAACAGAGGGCCCTTTGTACTAGGACCCCATAAGACCAAGGTACCAGCCTCCCAACTCCAGCAAGTACACACAACTACCTGGAATCTGCTAACACAGCCAGGCGATTCCATAACTATTCCTTAAAGAGCTGTGGCTTTCTGGCCCTTCAATCCTACCACCAGTCTGCAGGTGTATCCCACACCCTACCCCTCAACTGGGGTGCCACCTCTAAGCCAAACTCACCTCAAAAGAAGAGGAATGGTCAGCAACCCCACCCCATCCGTTTCGAAGAAAACACCTGAACCTCTGACTCCTGTTCCCCAGAGCACAGGTAAGACCCTAAGACACACATGTGCCCACAAGTACACACACATAGGCAGGAAGCAACAGATGGAAAGACAGTAGTCAGAGTCCAGATCCCCATACCCTGGTCTGCAGATAAAATACCTTATACCACATTACAGGGACTCAAACCCAGACTTGTGGAGCACTGGGGAAAGGAATTCCGGGGTAAGCCAGAAG
The DNA here is from genome assembly GCF_002201575.2 of Neomonachus schauinslandi. NCBI lineage: Eukaryota > Metazoa > Chordata > Mammalia > Carnivora > Phocidae > Neomonachus > Neomonachus schauinslandi. The sequence goes on along the minus strand of NC_058407.1, from coordinate 172,518,685 downwards.
TCTCCCAGGTAAAATGGCTTTTCCTCCATTACCCCCCAAGTCACACAACAAGCAGGCGCAGAGAAAAGTGGGCTGAAACTGAGCATTCAGAGATAGAGGATGAGGTGCAGAGTGAACATGAAAGACGAACGTCTCATGGCTCCAAGGGCTGAGCTCAGGTACAGGGGCATGGGAAAAGGGCCTGAGAGGACTTCAGGAGCATGGAAACTCTGGGGGCGCAGAGGCGGGGAAGAACTCTGGCGATCACGACTGCGGGGCTGGGAAAGGGATGGAAAACCCACGGGGAGAGAGCTTGTGCCTTCGCAACAGGGTGAGGGCCTGAGGGGCGGGACGAGGCAAGGATGGGGCAAGGGGCAAGGTCGGGATAGGGATGGGAAGGACCAGGCGAGGCCGAGGCCAGGGTCGGGGCAGGAAGGACCAAACCCGGCCGACGCCAGGGTTGGGGTGGAAAGGGCCAAGCGCGACCGGGGTAGGGGTCGAGGTCAGGGTGGGAAGCACACAGCCGGGCCGCGGTCGGGACGGGAAGGATGGAGCGGGTTAGGGGGCTGGATGGAAAGGACGCAAAGGCGACCGAGGCGGGATGGGAAGGCCCGAGCGGAGCCAAGGCCGCGGGGCAGGAAGGAGAGCGGAGAGAGGCGCCGGCCGTACCTCTCCGGAGCTGGCCATGCCGAAGGCGGGCGGGGCCGCGGCCGCGGAAGCCGCAGCCCCAGGGCCTCCCCCTGGCCCGCCAGGGATGCTCAAAGCCGGCGCGTCCACGGCTCCACAGACACCCCGGTAGGGGGCGGGGCCTCCGGCCACTTCCGGCGCCTGCCGTACGCACTTCCGCTCGCCAGCCGGCGTGCCCTGCGCCGCCGCCATGTTGGGTGCGGCGCCGCTGCCTGGGGCCCTGCTAGGGCGCGGGGTGAGCCCCGGAGGACCCAGTCCGCCACAGCTACCTCTCTGACCTGGGCTCCCCCTCCTCTGCTCCCTGCCTGCTCCTTTCCAGCCACACTGGTCTCCCCTTGCCGGCCTAGCACTCTCCTGCCTGCAGGCCTTGGCATTTGCGTCCCCGTGCCCGCAAATGTGCGAGAACCACGTGTCGACCACCCCGCAGCCAAGGGCAGCACCTCCTCCCTGCCGTCCACACCCACCCGAAACTCACCCCTTATCTTGTATTTTTCTCCGTACCTCGATGCACTGTCCGACCTACTGTGTCTTTTTCTTTTTTCTTTATGTCTTTGTTGTTTGTTTTGTTTTGTTCTCTCGCTGTCCTCAGCGGCAGGATTTTCAGGGAGCTAGGATGTTCCCTGACCGTCGTCGGCACTGAGTAAAGACGAACGTGTGGATGATGTGCCCTCACCCGTAACGCTTTGCATGTAAAAACCATTAACGAATAAAAATCCGTGGGGAACACTCTGGGGTCAGCACGGGTGCTGTCTCCCCAGTGACCCTGAGCATGTATATGTTCCCTGCGATTGCTGGAACAAAGTGCCACAACCTGGGGCGGGGTGGGGGGGTCGGATCTTAAACCACAGAAATGCATTCTCTCACAGTTGTGGAGGCCAGAAGTAGGAAATGAAGATGTCGACTGGGCCATGCTCCAACGGCTCTAAGGAAGCATCCCTTCTTGCTCTTCCTAGCTCTGGGTGGTGGCCAGCAATCCTTGGGAGTCCCTTGGCTTGCAGAGACATCACTCCAAGTTCTGCCTCTGTCTTTGCAGGGCCATCTTCCTTTCTCTGTGTGTGTGTGTGCGTGTGTGTGTGTGCGCGCGTGCATGCATGTATCCTTTCTTATAAAGACACCAGTCGGGCGCCTGGGTGTCTCAGTCGTTGGGCATCTACCTTCGGCTCAGGTCATGATCCCGGAGTCCTGGGATCGAGCCCTGCATCGGGCTCCCTGCTCAGCAGGAGGCCTGCTTCTCCCTCTCCCACTCCCCCTGCTTGTGTTCCCTCTCTCGCTGTGTCTCTCTCTGTCAAATAAATAAATAAAATCTTTAAAAAATAATAATAATAAAAATAAAAAATAAAGACACCAGTCATGTTGGATTTAGGATCCACTTTAATTCAGCATGACCTTATCTTAAGTAGTGACATCCAAAGAGCTTGTTTCCAAATAAGGCCTCATTCTGAGGTTCTGGGCAGACGTAAATCTTTGGGGGACACCTATTCAACCTAGCACATCAGGTTTCATATACTCTCCCTGGGCCTCATTTACCTCCCACCTCATTGGGTTGAGCCTGTTAGTAAAACCAAGAGGCCTTTGATGAGCTCCTTCTGTGGGTGGACCATCCTTGGGGCAGGCACAGTCCTTGCCTCAAAGAGTTCGTGGTTTAGTCAACAGTTAAATACAACTTCAAGCATAATAAACATGAGTGTTAATGGAGGCGCCATTGTTTATTATCGAAGGCTTGCCAATGGAGCCCGACTATGACCTAGGCAGGCATCAGGATTTCAGAAGGAGTTTCTCCTCCAGGCCTAACTCCTGACCCATTCCTCCTTTTCCCCTACAATCTGTAATCAGGTATGTTTTTCACTGTGGTGGAGGTGTTTATTTTCTGTCCCCCAGGGAAGAGGCCACTGTTGGGGAAGAGGCCACTGTTAGGCAAACAGGCTTGAGTGATGGAATGTAGAAAGGGCCCACAGTGACCCCCAGGCTGAATACAGACAGGCCCACCACGTGACCTACCTCGCCAATGGGCTACTTACCACCCGGCACAGTTACCAAAAAAAGGGAAAATGCCCTATGTCGCCATACCTCCTCACCTTCCCCAAACAGCCCTCACCCACTGCCTCCTGGCAGACAGTCTCTGCTTTGCTGTCCTGCCCTCCATTCCCTTGCAGGTGTATTCCATCAACTTCTGTCTCCTTTCTTTTGCCTCAGGTGAATTCTTTCAAAGTCTGTGCCACCGGCTTCCACATGATCTTCGCCCCACATCTGGGGGCCCCCATGCGATCAGGACAGACCCCACATTTAGACACCGCACCCCACTAGAACAGAGCTAGGCAATAACAGGCCCTCGATAAACCATTGTCAACGACATGACTGATTACACGGGATGATCCATGTAAGTGTCCAACACAGAGGAGCGATTCACAAACTAACTCCTGGGATCCCACATTTCTCAGGTGTTCCAGTTCTGAGGAGCATTTGGTTGGAAACCACTGAGCGTGGGCTCCAGGCAACCAACGTGGAGAGTCAGTTCCAACACCTCACCGTTCTTACCCACTCAGGGGGGGCTCCAGGTTTGGGTGACACTTCCTCACAGTGCTCTCAGTGGCTCCTGATCCCAGAGCCCAGCCCTGCGGTGCCTGGCTGACCCGAGCCGGGTCTGAGCACCTGGCCGTGGCTTCCCCAAAAACGTGGAGTAGAGGCTGGAAAGGATGCAGGGAAGGTGGTGATCTCTGTTATCTCCCATCCCCTCCAGTTCATCTAGATGTGGGGTCTGGAGAAAAGCTCTTTCCTAATATAAATGACAATGGCCAACCGTTCCCACATCAGTGCTTATTACTCACACTTTCCACATGGGACCTTGTTGGAAATGTCACTGAACCCTGGTGGGTAAGCCCTATTATTACCCATCTTGCAGAAGAGGACACAGGTCTGAGTGAGTAACAAAATTGGGATTGGAGTCCATGTCGTCTCTACTCCAGAACCCAGAGGCTTGGAAGAGGCAGAGAGAGCCCTCCAGTCCCACCTCCCTCAGCGTTCTGCAGGGAGCAGAACCTCTGAGTCCCGGGAGGCTGCAGTGAGGGACGAATGGAGCCCGCTGAAGGTGGTCAAGGCAGGGAGACGCCCACCGGGAGAGCCTCCACGCCAGCCCCAGTGCCGAAGTCCTCACCTTTGAGAGCACCTCATCCCACCAGAAGAGTTTTTGAAGGAGCCATACCTTCCCTAAGCTCCTCCCACTGCAGCCAGAATGACCTTTTATTTTATTTTTAAAGATTTTATTGGGGCGCCTGGGTGGCTCAGTCATTAAGCGTCTGCCTTCGGCTCAGGTCATGGTTCCGGGATCCTGGGATCGAGCCCCGCATCGGGCTCCCTGCTCGGCGGGGAGTCTGCTTCTCCCTCTCCCACTCCCCCTGCTTGTGTTCCCTCTCTCGCTGTGTCTTTCTCTGTCAAATAAGTTAATTAATTAATTTAAAAAAAAAGATTTTATTTATTTGGGCGCCTGGGTGGCTCAGTCGTTAAGTGTCTGTCTTCGGCTCAGGTCATGATCCCAGGGTCCTGGGATCAAGTCCTGCATCGGGCTCCTTGCTCAGCGGGAGTCGGGTTCTCCCTCTCCCTCAGCCCCTGCTTTGTCCCCTCTCTCTCTGTGTCTCTCTCTGTCGAATAAATAAATAAAATCTTTTAAAAAAATAAATAAAGATTTTATTTATTTGAGAAAGAGGGAGAGAGAGCACAAGTGGGGGTATGGGGGAAAAGGAGAGGGAGAAGCGGACTCTCCACTGAGCACAGAGCCCAACATGGGGCTCCACGCAGGGCTCGATCCCAGGATCCCGAGATAATGACCGGAGTTGAAGTCAGACGCTTAACCTACTGAGCCACCCATGTGCCCCCAGAATGACCTTTTAAAACGGTGCATGCAGAGGTGAAAAGTGGCTTTCACAGAGGAAACCCACACACAGATGTTTATTGCAACTTTATTCATAATTTCTAAAACTTAGAAACAACCACGATGGCCTTTGGTAAGTGATGAATAAACTGTAGTCCATCCAGACAATGGAATATATATTTTTAAGCTTTTATTTTTAAGTAATCTCTACACCCAACACAGGGCTCAAACCCACAACCCCCAGATCAAGAGTCGCATGCTCCACTGACTGAGCCAGCCAGGCGCCCCCAGACGGTGGAAAATTACTCAGCACTAAAAATAAGTAATCTATCAAGCCATGAAAAGACATGGAGAAACCTTAAATGTATGTTATTAAGTGAAAGAAGCCAATCTGAAAAGGCTGCATATGGTACGATTCCAACTGTACATTTTGGAAAAGGCAAAACTTTGGAGTCACGAAAAGAATCAGTGGTTTCCAGGGGTCAGGGAAAGGGAGAGCTGAACAGCTGGAGCACAGAGGATTTTTTAGGCAGTGAAACGACTCTGTGATACTATAATGATGGATGCGTGTCAAAACCCATGCAATGAAAACACCAAACCCAGGGCACCTGGGTGGTTCAGTCGGTTGGGGGTCCAGGCCCTTGATTTCAGCTCAGGTCCTGATCTCAGGGTCGTGAGTTCAAGCCCCGCACTGGGCTCCAGCGTGGAGCCTGCTTAAAAAATAAATAAATAAATAAAAACTCCAAAAAACACCAAACCCATACAGTATAAGCACCAAGAGCAAACCCTAACATAAACTGCGGATTCTGGGTGACAGTGATATGTCGGTGTAGGTTCATCAGTGGTAACAAACGCATCATTCTGGTGCGGGATGTTGATGGGTGGGGGAGGCTGTGCACATATATGTGGGGGCCACAGGTACATGAGAAATCTCTGTGCCTTCCTCTCAATTTTGCTGTGAACCTAAAACTGCTCTAAGAATTAAAGACTATTAATATTTTTGTGTTGAGTATAGTTGACACACAATGTTCCATTAGTTTCAGGTGTAAAAAAAAAAATCTCTTCATTTTTTAAAATATTTTATTTTTAAGTCGTCTCTACACCCAGTGTGGGGTTCAAATGTACAACCCCGAGATCGAGAGTCGCATGCTCTACCCACTGAGACAGCCAAGGGCTCCTGAATTCTTCATTTTAATGAATTTAAATTTAAATGGCCGTGTGTGGGCCAGTAGCCCCTATGGGACACGACCATAAGCTCCATGAGGGCAAATAGAAGTTGAATGATGAATGACTGAGTGAATAAGCATCAAGCACTTGGCAGGGGTCTCTGGATGGTTCCAGCCCCCATGTGTCTTGGGTGATTCCGGGCCAGAGCAGATGTTCAAACCTCACCACCGCCACCTCTGAGCTGTGTAACCCTCTGAGCCCGTTTCCCCACAAGGAAGATGACTGCCCTGTGACCGTGGACTTCCCTGGGTCCTCACCACCAGGATCCAGGAAGAAATATGAGGATGAAGGGGAGGAACTGAGCCCCTCCACTTACCAGGATTCCCCTCCCCTAAGAGTGGCCTGTTGGGACGCAGTTCTCTCCAGGCAGGGCTGCCTTGCAGAGGAGGGACATTCCGGTGAGAGAAAGGTGAGCCTCAGTGTCAGGGCCACCTCACGGGGGAGCCAGCCACCTGAGAAAGCAGGGAGCTTCCTGTCCCAGGGTAGGGCAAGCTGCAGAGGGGGCTGGGGGTCAGCATGGCGGTGTGAGCCTTGAGGCCCGTTGATCTGCCAGGCTTCAAAGGCGTTAGGGTCCAGCTTTCTCACAGAAGGTCAGCGACCCGGGGCCAGCCAGCCACTGTGCTCTTGGCCGCGGACTCGTAACGGGTGCACGGAGGAAGGCAGGAAGCAATGTGGCATCCTCTGAGCTAGCCTGGCGGGGTTGGGCTTCCTGGTGTGAGGCCTTTGCTCCAAGCTGGGCAGCAGATGGCTAGCTGCGCCTGGGAGGGAAGGAGAAGGGCCTAAAGGACTCTCCAGGCCAAACCTGTGTGTCTCAGCTGCACTTCCAGGGCCCTTCAAAGGAAAGGATTGATGGGGCACCTGCTCACAACCCACTCTTAGGTGTTACTGGTGTTCCCATTGCTCAGACAGGTACGTGGATGGTGATGTGACTTCCCAAGGCCACTTACATAAGACAGATGGCCCCAGTCACCCTCCCGTTCCGCCTCAGGGTTGTGTCATCATTCACCCGGTCTCCGTTCCTGGTCAGTCCATGCCTCTGTCCGCGACGTGCAAGCCCACAGTTCTGTCTGCCCAGCCCTCCCCCAGAAAGCCTTCTCTGTCCTGCTCCAGAGAGACAGCTCCCCACTCCCCAGTCGGCCGGCTTCAGGGTCCTTTATTTTGCTTTTCGTTCAAAAGAGACAAAATGATGAATGCTTTCCTTCCTCCTTTTTAAATCTGTATTTCTTAGTTGTTGGGTTTTTTGTTTTTTTTTTCCCCAGTTTTATGGAGGTGCAATGTGCTGGTTTCAGTGTGGGTGTGCACCTGCAACACCACCCCCCGACCAACATCATGAGCACCTGCATCCCCCTGGGGTCCCGCATCCTTCCTCATACACAGCCTCTGCTCTTCCTCCTCCTTGTCACAATCAGTCATTGTGCTTTCACTTGGTGGCCTGATACTATGTTTCCCTGCTACACTGGGTGCCTCATGCGGGCAGGAAGCACATCTGCTTTCTTCTCCAATGCACCCCCAGACCCTGGCACGCTGCCTGGTACAAAGGGTGGTCGGATAGAGGAAGGAAGGAGGGAGGGAAGGAAGGCCCAGCATACGCCAAGCCCTCTATCAATGCTTGTGAAATGAGTGAGTGGCCCAAGGTGGAAGCTTGCAGCACGGAGTCCAGGGCTTATCACCGCCCCTGAATGGGATCAAGAGCTGGAACTGGCCTGGGTGGGTGTGTGTGTGGTGGGGGGGGGGGGGCTTCCATTTCAGCCCCTGCTGCCCGGGCCCCTAAGACGGAAGCATCCTGCGCTCACTGCCGTCCCACCTGCTCCAGGCCAGTTGCCCAGTTGCGTGCAGGTCAGGGAGGTAGCCCAGGGCCCCCGAGGGAACACCCCGCTGGGGTGGGTTATGTACTGAACTGCCAAGGTGAGCTCGGGGGATCGGTCACAAGTTCCTGTTTAGTTTTGGAAGGTCTTAGAACAGTCTCCTTCCCACTGACTGAGACAGGCACCTTGCACTGAGTAAAATGACTTGCGTCCCTCCCAACCTGCCACAACTCCGTGAGACTCTAAGGCACATCCTGCCCACATGAGGGTCTCTGCTCATCAGTAAGATGGGAGGCAGTGGGCCACCACATTCCCAAGGGCCACAGCTGAATGCTCCAGGGAGCCCTGGGTCAATGGAGGGAGGGGCGGGCCCCCTCCAGGCCTCAAATCTGGACTGACTTGGCATTGGATTCTGGACCTTACTCCCTCTGGATAGAGGGCAAGGGGCCCCCTGCATGGGAGTCCTCCTTTCCCCAGTCACAGCTTCTAGCAGAGGGCAGGCAGGCCAGCCTTGGAGCACTGCATTTTAAGTCAGAAACTGACCTCCAGTGCCAGGTAGACCCTGCCCCCCCAGGAGCCCAGACCCTGCAGGCCCTTGGGAGTAGGCCAAGCCTGCACTTGAAAACCGGGCCCTGAGTGCACAGTAAGGTACCCGTCACAAGAAGATTCCAGAACCCGGGCAAGCCTCCCCCAGAGCCAACTGGAACATTCTCTGCCAATCTGACATGCCCCCATCCCAGGCCCTGGACACCACCAGGGAGCTGCCCTGCACAATCCTAGCAAGGGCTTTCTTTGGCTGTGTGGGAACCATCACTCCGGTGAGCTAGTAGTCAAGGTGGGTCCCCACCCTCAGCCTCAGGGTCTGTGTCCCAGGCCCATCAGGAAGGAGAACAAAAACGTTATGTGGCCTAGGAAGCCCCACTCCAAAAGGACACCAAGTTCAGGTGCCCCAGTGCCTCAGGAGGTATGGCACCTGGACCACCTGACTCTCCTTTCCACATAGCCCAGGTGTCCCACTTTCCTGAAGCATCCAGACCTCAGAACTTAGTTAGAAATAGGGAACATAAGACAGGTAAAGGGCCAGGCCCCTTATTTCCTTCTATCCATCTCCCACCCTAGGACTATCCGATGTCAGGGCTCGACACACCTCAGACCCCCTTCCCTTCTGAGGTAGGAATAGCTTGGTCCCTGCTACCCCAAACCCTTCTCCCCAACACCCAAAAAGCCACATCTCCTTTTCTTTAAGGTGTGCACTTTATTGAACTGGTCTCAAGTCAGTGTACAGGAAAGCCCCGGCTGCCTCCGTGCCTCAACCCCTCTTCCTAGGGAGACCAAAAGCCTTCATAAATCTTAAATTGAAGGGGACAAAAAAAGGGGGCCATGATGGCAGACCATTCAAAATAAAACAAAAAGAACAAGTATTAAGGCGAAGATTAAAAAAAATTTGGACTACATAATTTACACAAAAGCAATTCTACCACCCTCCCCTGTGTGGACTCGGGCGAGGACTGGCCCTTCTCCTCAGGGAGAAATGGAGTGGCTTTTGGGAAGGCAAGGGACTTCCTGTAACAATGTATCTCACGATATTTGGAATGACTATTTAAAAAAAAAAAAAACAATGTACAATCAAAGTCCTCGGCCACATTGTAGAACTTTGGGGATGCTCGCTCCAACCAACTGCTGTCACCTTCACCGTTCCAGTTTTTAAATCCTGAGTCAAGCGCCAAAAAAAAAACCAAAAAAAAAAAGAAAAAAAGAAAAAAAATCCAAAAACAAAAAAACAATTAAAAAACCAAATAAAGCCATGCCAATCTCATCTCGTTTTCTGCGCAAGTTAGGTTTGTCAAGAAAGGGTGTAACGCAACTAAAGTAACAGTCCGCCTAGAAGCATTTGCGGTGGACGATGGAGGGGCCGGACTCGTCGTACTCCTGCTTGCTGATCCACATCTGCTGGAAGGTGGACAGCGAGGCCAGGATGGAGCCTCCAATCCACACAGAGTACTTGCGCTCAGGGGGGGCGATGATCTGGGGGAGGAAGGAGACAGTTAGCATGAAGATCCTGGACCCTGCAGCCCTGAAGGAGGGGCACGCCCACAGGAGCCACCCAACGCGCCCAGGCCGGCCAAGTGCCCCCCACCTTGATCTTCATTGTGCTGGGCGCCAGGGCTGTGATCTCCTTCTGCATCCTGTCGGCAATGCCGGGGTACATGGTGGTCCCACCGGACAGCACCGTGTTGGCGTAGAGGTCCTTGCGGATGTCGACATCACACTTCATGATGGAGTTGAAGGTAGTTTCGTGGATGCCACAGGATTCCATGCCTAAGAAGAAACAAGCAAGACTTGGCTTCCGGGAGTGGCCACAGGGTGACCCCCCGCGGCAGGGGAAGGCAGGCGGGCTCACTTACCCAGGAAGGAAGGCTGGAAGAGCGCCTCCGGGCAGCGGAACCGCTCGTTGCCGATGGTGATGACCTGCCCATCGGGCAGCTCGTAGCTCTTCTCCAGGGAGGAGGAGGAGGCCGCTGTGGCCATCTCCTGCTCGAAGTCCAGGGCCACATAACACAGCTTCTCCTTGATGTCACGCACGATTTCCCGCTCAGCGGTGGTGGTGAAGCTGTAGCCACGCTCCGTGAGGATCTTCATGAGGTAGTCCGTCAGGTCCCGGCCAGCCAGGTCCAGACGCAGGATGGCGTGGGGCAGGGCGTACCCCTCGTAGATGGGCACAGTGTGGGTGACCCCGTCCCCGGAGTCCATCACGATGCCAGTGGTGCGGCCAGAAGCGTACAGGGACAGCACAGCCTGGATGGCCACGTACATGGCCGGGGTGTTGAAGGTCTCGAACATGATCTGTAGGAAGAAGAGCCAGGTCACGCTTGGGGAAACCACCAGAGAGGATCAGGCCAGACTGGGGACATGCAGAAAAGTGCAAGGAACACAGCTAAATGTGCCGGGGATCCCGGGAGGGGGATTCACTTCAGACCTATTGTGCACCTACTGAATACACACTCCAAGGCCACTCGACACCAGCCTCATCGGCTTGGTCACACGAGCCAGTGTTAGTACCTACAACCCACAGCATTTTATAACCTCAAACGCCTAATCAGAAAGGCAAACACCAGAAAGATTCCGTCTGGGAAAAAGCAAATAGAACCTGCAGAGTTCCAAAGGAGACTCAGGTCAGAGAAGAAAGTCCTAGGAGAACGGCAGAAGAAAGAACACGTGAGACAGAGCGTGGCACAGAAGAGCAAGAAAGGATGGGGTGGCCGCCCAAAAAAGGCCAGCGGGGGCCACTGACCTGGGTCATCTTCTCACGGTTGGCCTTGGGGTTCAGGGGGGCCTCGGTCAGCAGCACGGGGTGCTCCTCGGGGGCCACGCGCAGCTCGTTGTAGAAGGTGTGGTGCCAGATCTTCTCCATGTCGTCCCAGTTGGTGACGATACCGTGCTCGATGGGGTACTTGAGGGTCAGGATGCCCCTCTTGCTCTGGGCCTCGTCACCCACGTAGGAGTCCTTCTGGCCCATGCCCACCATCACGCCCTGCGGAGGGAGGGGCGAGGTGCCCTGAGCACCGGCCCGGGGCCGCGGACCGCCACCCCGAAAGCCAAAGGCCAGGCCCTCCCCCCGCGAGGGAATCTGCTCCCGGGAGGAGACGCCCCATCTACCCCGCCCACCCCAGGTCAGACCGGCGCCCTACCTGGTGCCGGGGGCGCCCCACGATGGAGGGGAAGACGGCCCGAGGGGCGTCGTCGCCTGCGAAGCCGGCTTTGCACATGCCGGAGCCGTTGTCGACCACGAGCGCAGCGATATCGTCATCCATGGCGAACTGCGAGGCGAGCCGGGCCTTGAGCCGGGGGTCGGGTGGGGCCGCCCCCGCCCAGCCCACTTCCGGCGCGCCGCGGCCTCGCGCCGCCAGGGGGCGCCGGCGCACGCCCACATTGGGGACAAAGGCGGCCGGGCCGGCAGCGTTATTACCATAAAAGGCAAACGCTCATCGGAGGCGGCGCCGCGGCGCGCGGCAGGAAGCCAGGCCCCCGCCCCCTCCCCACCCGGGGCTGGCTCCGCCCCCGTCCTGTTCAAAAAAAGCGCCGGCCGGGCTGGCGGGCGGCGGCCACGCCCGCGGGAGCCGGCGGCGCGGGGAGGAAGTGCGCGCAGGCGCCCTCGCGCCGCGGCGACCCC
>NC_058407.1:172461052-172506551 GCF_002201575.2 Neomonachus schauinslandi | reverse complement strand
CTCGCCCCGGCCGCGGCTCCCGGCCCGAGCGCGCACGCGCACGCGGAGCCGCGTCCCCAGCCCCCACCCGGCCGACGGACCCGCCGCGCCCACCCCCCCCTCCACCCAGCCGCCCGAGCGCGCCCGCCCGCCCGGACAAAGACCCGCGGCCGCCTCGGCCCGGATTGCAGCACGCCGGGGGCGCGCGGTGCGAGCGCAGTCCCGGCCCGAGCGAGGAGGGGAGCGCCAGCCCCACTGCCCGTACAGCCGGCGGCTCTCGCCCGGCGCGAGGCCGGAGGCCGAGGGGCCCGCCCGCCCGGAGGAAGCGGCGGCGGCGCGGTGCTGCAGCGCGCCCCGGGCCGGGAACCTACCTGGGGGAGGTGTAAACCGGCGGTGGCAGCGGCGGAGCGGCGAGGGCGAGGGGCCTGTGCTCGCAGGGTGGACGCGGTCTCGGCGGTGGCTGCGCGTCGCGCCGCCGGGTTTTATAGGGCGCCGCCGCGGCCGCTCGAGCCATAAAAGGCAACTTTCGGAACGGCGCGCGCTGATTGGCCCCGCGCCGCTCACTCACCGGCCTCGCAGCACAGTGCAGCATTTTTTTACCCCCTCTCCCCTCCTTTTGCAAAAAAAAAAAAAAATGAGAGAGAGAGAGAGAGAACGAGCCGGGCTGGGAGAGAGCGAGAGCGAGATTGAGGAAGAGGAGGAGGGAGAGAGTTTTGGCGTTGGCCGCCCTTAGGTGCTGGGTCCGTGGGCCGCCGCCCCGCTGGGCAATGCCTGATCCGGCCCCTCTCGTGTTCTCCACCCCAGGACCCTCCGGGTGTGGGCATCACATGAGCAGTGAGCGCCCCGGTGGGCAAGGGTCAGCATGGATGTGAGGGTCCCCGGTTTCTGTGGGTGCATGCTTAAGGAGCAGTTGCAGGGGAAGCATTGGTCCACTTTAACTCCACTGCCCAGAAAGCCTGGACTGGGGAGATGGAGGGGCCTCTGGCTGGGGGTGCTCAGCCTGCTAACTGAGGGGCATTACTACTCAGACACCTGGGGCAGGAGGGTATGGTGTGGTGTGGGGGAGCCAGGGGGCTTGTGGCCACTTAACGGGGTTCTCAGGCCCCAGAGACAGGACAGGCATCCAGAGCAAGAGGCTGGAAATTCCCTGTGAAGAGGGCCCCAAGCCTCCCCCTGCTGCAGGCCTGGCCAGAGGTGGGCTCTGTAGAACAGAGAAACTGTTCCCATGGAGCCAGGCTGCCTCCAGGAGCTGCCTGGTCACACCCAGCCGAGCCGTTAGCCCATGACCCAGGCAGCTGCTGGGCGAAGGCAGGCAGGGCTGCTCAGCACAGCTCTGGGGCCCACCATCCATCGTCTGTCTGTCATGGGCAGCCACAGCTGAACTTCTGTCCTGGACCATCTGGAGCCTGCCAAGGACCCTTAATGCCCCAGAGATGAGTTAGCTCGAGGGGGGCGGGGTGGCAGGGATAGTAGTTGAAGACCTGCTGCCCCCAGAGGAGACCCTCTCCTTGTCACCCTTTCCTGCCCTGGGTCCCTCCACCAAACATTGGGCAAGATCTGGGTGCCCGGGAGTGTTCTGGGTGGTTCCTGCTCTGAGAGCTGCCAGTCTGGCAGGCAGAGCCTGTACCCAGATGGTGGCCAACGATGATAATGTGTGGCAGACAGAAGCCCAGGGCTTGGGGGACCCCAGAAAGACGTCTGGCTCAGCCTAGAAGACCGTGCACCTTCTGGGAGGTGGTGACAGGAAGCTGAATTTTCACACAGAAGATGGAAAGGGTGGTCTAGGTAGGGGCACTGGCCTGCAGCCACTGGTCTGTCTCTGGGCACCCCAGGCCTGCCCAGGGCTTTGCTGCATATAGTAGGTGCTCACAAGCTGTGTGTTGAAACCAGTGACCCTGTAATCCATATATGGATGTCCAGTCTGGTCCTGCCCACCATGGGTGGCTGGTAGCAGGGCACTCCGGAGTTGCAGGGGCCACAGCTGGGTGGGAAGGGTGACCGTCCCCCAGCACACAACAGAACCCTCAGACTCAGAGCCACACGCGAGCATCCCCAGAGCACTGCATGCAGCTCTCCGATCACCGCTCCGGGCTTGCGGGAATGTTCCCAGCCCGTCCACTCCCTGCCTCCCCGGGAACTGCCCTGGCCCTGGCCTTGTATCTCTCAGTCGTGGGCATCTGGCCAGCGAGCTGCCCTGGGGCCTGCCTGCCCTGCAGTTCAGGGGCTGGGAGCGACCGTCTTTCTGCCTGCTGGTGAGGGCTGCTTGGGGCTGTTCACTGAGCCTGGAGGAGTGCTGGGCAGGCTGGGTCTAGGGCTGCAGGGCCAGGGACGGGAGGCCCTAGGACGGTTCCAGGCAGCTACGTGGGGTGGAGAGCCGACCTGCTCCCCAAGCAGGACCTGTGCTGCCACCTCACCTCTTCTCCACCAGGGATGGGCCGAGGTGCAGGAGCACCCGCCCAACGCGACCTCAGACTGGAACACTCGTGGCCCTGCGTCTGGTCGGCAGCAGCCCTCCTGCTGCTCTCCCAGGCATCCTTCAAGGCCCGTCCCGGAAGGCCCCTGTTGGGGGTGGGGGAGCCCTTGGGCATCTGCAGCCTAGACCGCCGCCCTCCCACTTAGGACCACTGCGCTCGGCCGGCCTCCCCCTCCAGACTGTGAGCCCTGGCATCTACCTCCTCCCACCGCACCCTCCCTGGGGCCCTGTGCTGGTGAATGGACAAGTGACTCCTTGGGTATCCTCAGGCCTCTGAAGGGACACTGGGAAGACAGAGGCCTGGGATGGGGGCTGGGCTGCAGGCCTGGGGGGAGGGGAAGAGAAAAAGAGGAAGTGGGGCCTGCCAGAGGAAGGGGGAGGAGACGTGCCGGAGAGGAAGTGAACAGGTTCTGCGCTTGGGAACTTTGCCCTTGCAGGGAGATTTCCAAGCTGTCACTGGGGCCGGCATACAGCCCCCCAGCCTTAGCCTGGCTCAGCCAGTGGGGACTTCACCTGCTTTCTGGTGCTTTTTTCCTCTTGCGGTTCCCCCACCCTGCAAGGCGTCCAAGCAGGGGACACTTAGAGTCCTCCCAAAGGACCACTCCCTGGCCCTCTCTAGAGAAACAGCTACCCAGCCACCTGGCCCTGGGTATTTGAGCCCCACGGCTGCGCTGCCCAGTGAGGACCCCAAGCTCCACTTCGCAGAGGAAGAAACTGATGTGTGGCTTCTGGACTCTTGGATCCAGGAGGGTGGAAAGGCTGCACCCAACAGGTGCTCGGTGAGGGCTAACTGAGGAATTGAGGGCATGGAACCCTGTAGCAAACACATGTCCCCTTTACAGATGAGGACACTGAGGCAGGACTGGAGTCCAGCGTGAAGGACACTAGGTGCGGTGCCCCAGGGAGCCTCACACTGCCCCTCCCTGGTAAAATGCCCCCTGGAGTGCTCCCAGGGACTGGGTCCAAAGGCTGTTCCAAAGTCTGAGTTCTCGGGTCCCACTTCCCTCCTCAGTGCTTATCTCCTGGGGGCCAGAGAGAATAGCCACCAGCCTTTGGTCACACAGCAGTGGGTCCTGAGGCCCCAAGCCTGCAGTCTCCTGTCACCTTTTTGCACTGCCCTCCTCCCCTGTTCCTAGGATAGTCTCAAAAAAAGGAGATTCTGGACCTCAGCATTCCTGAGGGACTGGGCTTGGGTTTCCTGTGCCCCCTGCTCAACTTTTCCTATGCCTCCGGGCCGGCTCTTTGGGATGCCCCCTCCAGGAAGCCTGCATGATTTCCTCCTTCTGCTACCATAAGACCATAGGACAGTAGCTTTCCTGCCCAGGGGAAACAACCCAGCGGGGATCACACAGCAAGGGCACAGCCAGGAGCCAAACCTCCAGGATCACAACTGCCCTTGCATCCAACACGCCAGCACCAACCAGCCAGGCATGCTTCCAGAGTGGAACAGCACCAGGCACTGTTTTGAGCAACACCCTGCAGAAAGCAGGTGTGATCCTGGAGACAGACCTCAAATGAGAGAGCAAAAGAGAACTCCTCCGCTGTGCCACCTACGAAGGAAAGCAGTAGGTTTCCTCAGGAAGGAGGGAGCTTCTTAAAGGGCAGTCAGGGAGCCCCCCACCGCACCCTGAGGAGGTGAGCAGCCAGCGGAAGGGGGCCCCGGAGGCAGGAAGGCTGGGCTGGGCAGCAGCCAGGGCCTCCGTCCCCACCCAGGCCTGGCCTCTGGCCAGAGTCTCCCAGGGCCTCAGCCGGCCTCGGGCTACCCTGCTCTCCGAAAGTCATCCCCCCAGTGGGGGATCCCCGCCCTGGAGAAACTGGGAACTTCTAATACTTCTTGGGAGAGTTTTTAAAAATCCTTAAAAACTACCCCGTCTCTCTTCCTGTGCCCCAGGGCGCTCTGAGAAAGGCCGGGCCCTCCTGGGAAGTTCCCAGCCTTGCTTACTTGAACTTGATTGAATTTTCAGAAATAAAAAACAAGGTTCCCTGGGCTCCCCCCTCTTCTACACGCACCAGCTGAGCCCGTTCTTCTTGCCCCAGACCAGCTGCTGGGAGGGCTTGCTGTCCCCAGTCCCCAGAGGAGAACCCCAGGCGACCCACACAGACCCCGAGTGTTGACAGGGAGCCGGACCCTGGGACCTGAAGACACCTCCCAACTGGGGGGTGTGGGGAGGCTGGGGCGTCCTGGCCTCCCCCGCAGTTGTCCTGGGAGGGTCTTGAAGCCCACTCATCACCACAGCTCTCCCGGAGCAGCTGGTGACCTGCAGACCAGGGCCTGAGAAGCCAGGCAACACAGGTCCGATCAAGCAGGGTGGGGTCAGCTGCAACTTCAAGGCCAGGTGGGATTCTGGAGGCTACCTGCCCGGCCCCCCTGGCGTGTGGGCAAACACACCCAGCGGGAATGGCAGGGACAGGGGGTACCACACACACCTTGCCCCTTAGGCCTCTGTCCCTGGGCTGTGAAAAAAAAGGGGGGGTGCCATCTGGCAGGCAGGGTGCTGGGAGCGGTCAGTGACATGGGGACTGAAGTCCCAGCTCCGGGGCCAGAGCCCCCAGAGATCTGGTCAGTGTGGAGGCTCAACCCCTTCCCGGCTGGGTGGCCTTCTCCCTGCTACTCTTCTGCCTGGCCCAGGGGCCTAGAATGCCTGAGGCGCTGGAGGAGTGGAGGGAGGGAGGGAGGGGCGTCCCTCCTGGAGGGCTGGAGGAAGTGAAAGGGGAACGTAAAAGGGGGAAGGAGGTGTTGGAAAGTGCAGGCGGGTGGGGCCCATTGACTCAGAGGCCAGGCTCACTCACCTCAGGGCTAAGCCTGGCCTCCCCAGTCCCTGAGAGTCCCTGAGGGCCTGCTCTGACCAGAGCCGGGCCTGCGTCACCACCCAGAAATCTCACCTCGCCCCTGCCTGCTCAGCCGGAATCTCCCCATTTCTCAGACTCACAAACTGAGACCAGCGACCCACAGGACTTGGTCTTGCAGTCAACAGCGCACCATGACTGGACGGCCACGCCGCCAGTGGGCAGTGACAGAGCCGGGCTCCGTGGCGGGCTCAGCCTCCCTGCCTGGCCGTGGGGCACACACACGGGGCTCCACGTGGGGCACTCCTCAGCTGGCGCCGCTCCTCCAGCCGCGGGGCCTGGGGCCTGTCCAAGTGGAAACCCGATCGGCCATGGCCACATAGCTGCATCACCAGGCCCTGCCCAGCCAGAAATCTCCGCTGCTGCTGGGCTGGCCAGCAACCTGAGCCTGCTCTGTGGCTGGCCTTCCGGATGTCTCCCCGTGCCTGGCCCTGTGCCAGCTACTGGGGACACCGGGGGACCTCCTGGCCTGCCCTGTCCGCTGGGGACATGGTCCCGACTGGATGAAGTTGGTCCTGGGCTAGCCCAGAGAAGGGACAGAAGTCGTGGGCTTCAGCTTGATGGATCAGGCAGAGAAGAGGTTTCCCCAGAAGACTGGCCTCTGTTGGGGGCCAGTGGCCACAGCCAGGGCTCTCCTTCCCCTCATTTCCAGGGTCCCCAGGGAATCATCTTGGCTGTCTAATGACTTCACCTGGGTGGCTGAGACCCCTAGCATCCTTGATGACAGTGTGTGGGGAGGTGGCACCCAGGTGTGCTCACAGCTGTGACCCAGGACATGTAGTGAGGAAGTTGCAGGGTCCGTCCAGGCCCAGGTAAGACTGAGGGATAAGCCCGCTGCGCCCAGGGCTGGAAGGCCACATGCTGGGCCCTCCTAGTGAGGCCAGGGTGGAGAGAGCCCCAGAGCAGGTGGGGTACCCCAGGAAGGAACGTAGCATCCTTCCCCCCTCCATGAGGCCCCACAGAATAGTCAGTACAGTGTCTTTTGGGGACCCCAGTCTTTCCTTCTTCGAACCACACTGAGGTCCATGCTAAGATTCTGTCACTCACCCATTGGATGTCCTTGGAAGGTGACTCAGCATCTCTGAGTCCGCTGGGGTCTGTAAGACCATGTGTGGATGGCACTGTCTGGGTGGGCCTTTCAGCAGCTTGTCGCAGACCCCCTCAAAGCTGGCCACCACCCACCTCCTTAACAAAAGAGAAACCAAGGCCCAGAGATGGGCAAAGGCTTGCCCAGAGTCACACAGCCCGTGTGGCAAGCCAGAGCCCAGGCCTGGAAGGCTGGAGGTTTGCACTTTGTGTGCCACTGGGAGGGCCAACTGGGTCTGTCTGGAAGGATACAGGACTCTGCTCCCCGCGGCCAAAGGGATGACAGCTCTATGGTGACCTGAGCAGTCCCTAGCTGCGTGGACAGCTCCCGAGGCCAGGTGGGGCCTGTCCCCCCCGGGATGGAGGCTGCATGCTCTGGCCTGGCCCTCCCCACCTGGCCAAACCCAGTCCTGCCCACAGCCTCATTCCTCGTCCCTCTCAGATCACATGGACTTCAGGTCCCTCAAAGGGTCTGGCTCAGGAGGGAGTGGGGCCCTCCCCTTGCAGCCCCCTACTTGCCCTGAGGCCCCCTCTCTGCAGGCTAGGGCATCATGGTGCGCAGCACCCAGCGGGCAGCCAGACTGCAGAAGCAGATGGAAAGTTCTAAGTGTCCAGCTCCGTCATCTCCCCCGTTGGGGACACGGCTAAGCCCGTTGTGTGTCGGTGGCCTTGGATGAGTTGCTCACCTACAGAGTTGCAGAGTCGTAGGGAGAGAACAGGAGAATGAACGGGAACGCTGGGCCTGCCCAGAGCAAGTACAGGGTGGCCACGTGCTGGTGACCTTGGGCCAGGCACACTGTGTCCCTGCAGCAGGAAGGCTACAACACCTCTTCTTCATTCCAGGCTTGCAGGGGCCAGGAGGGGAGGGGCTCACCAGCCTCGAAGGCAGCTCTGGGTTGGTTCCCCGCTGGGCCAGCTCCAGGAGGCGGAGGAGGGGAAGGCTGGGAAAAGCCCCTTCTGCCTGCCACCCCCTCCCCAGCGTGTGTGTAATGGGTGTGAGCTCACAAGACAAATCAATGCCTCTCACTGGCCCCCATGCTTGTCACACACAGAACAGGGCCCTTCAGGGGTGGGTGGTGGGAAGGAGAGAGCCAGTGATGTCTGCCTTCTCCCTCAGGTCTTTCTGGATTGTTTTTCCACCAGAGAATACTGGAATGAAATTTGGGCAAGGAGGGGTAAGGGAAAGGGGAGGGGGGTGAGCAAAAGACTTGAAACAAGAGGCTACCCAAATCTCCAAATCACCGATAAAGATAAAAAAGATGCTCAGGGCGCCTGAGTGGGTGGCTCAGTCGGTTAAGCATCCAACTCTTGGTTTCGGCTCAGGTCATGATCTCGGGGCCGTGAGTTCGAGCCCCGCGTTGGGCTCCACACTGGGCTTAAAAAAAAAAAAAGATGCTCAACATCATGGGTCAATGGGAAATGCAAATTAAAACCTCTCTGATCACAGCCTCAGCCCCCCAGTGGCATACCAGGTGTTGCTGGGGACAAGCGGCTGCTTGAAGCTTGCAGCTCATGGGGCTAGCATGTCCACAACCACCTTGGAAACTGTTCATAATGCCCTGAAAATATGACCCAGCCATTCCCCTCCTAGGTATTTATCCAAGAAAAATGAGTCCACGTGTCCACCAGAAAACATGAGCAGAAATGTTCGTGCATATTCACATATAATATACAGTCACGTAATGTATTATTTATTAACACCCCGAATGCACAGGAGCAATAGAACAGATAAACAAAGTGTGGCACATTCGTGCACGGGGATAAACTACCCCGGTGTGCTCCGCAACGGGAGTCTCAAGAACACCGTGTCGAATGCAAGAAGCCAGACACAGGAGTAGATGCCGTGTGATTCAGCATTCACGGAGCTTACGAACAAGGGCGGGAGTCTGTGCTGGAGTCAGGATGGTGGCTGCCCTTTGGGGAGTAGTGACTGAAAAGGGCATGAAGGAGCCTCTGGGAGTTGAAAATGTCTCTTGGTCTGGGTGCTAGGCATAAGTATTCGGTCTGGGGCAATTCATACAGTGGCACACTAAGGATGTGTGCACTTTCCCAAGAGTGTAGCTAGTTTGGGAATGTGGCCCACCTCCGCCGGCCTCATCTCACACGCCAGACAAGCTGGCCTCTTGTCCTCAGAGCACCAAACTCCTGCCTGCCTCAGGGCCTTTGAACTGGCCATTCTGGCTGTCTATAATGGACCCTGCTCCCCAGGCACATCCTTTACATTCTGCTTATCCTTTAAGGCTCAGTATAAATGTCATCTCTTCCATCTGATCCATAGGCAAGGGCAGGGCTCTTACACCTCCTGTGTTTCTTTGTCATGCTCATCATAGCTGATAATTAAGTGTATCTGGGTGATTACAGGTTTGCTTTTTCCCCCATGCTCCCTCCATAGGCAGGGACCGTATCTGTTTCGGTCACTGCAAGATCCCCAGCTCATGTGTATGGTTAGTGAAGTTTTCAGCTTCCATCTGCAGATGGAAGGAAGGAAGGAAGGAAGGATGGATCAAACCAGTTCTCTACAGAAGGGACAGAGGTGGCAAGAATGGATGTGTTGTCTCTTGAGGGTGTGAGCATCTTGTTCCAGGAGGGTGTGGTGTCCCCCGGACTGCCAAAGCTGATGAGGAATAGGCCTAGGGAGGAAGGGGCTGGCCACCCGAGGGCTCACACCTTCCAGAGGATGTTGGCAGGAGGGGAGTAGGGGTGTCACCGGAAGTCCTCAGGTCTCTGGGCTGTAGCTGACTCACCCAGCCTCTGATAACACTCACAGGTCAGACTCCAGCCTTGTGCTCCAGAGGTCCCCAGGGGAGACACCTGATATCCTGACTCTGCGAGGGGCTGACCAGGAGGAGGGGCAATCCAAGCTGAAGGTCTGGCAAGGCTTTCCAGTGGAGGGGTCTTTTTTGGCTGGGCTTTGAAGTGTGAATAGGAGACAAGTTAGGGCGGTCTTGATAGAAGGGTACGTTGGGAGAGCTGAAGACATCTGATGTGGCCTGGGCGCTTTGGAAAGTGAGTCCATAGAAGCCTCAGTGGGGAGACTTGGGCTCAACACCGTTTCCATTCTAGACAACACCCAGTCGAGTACCAGGAGGCCCCCAGCTGAAAAAGAGCCCAACTGAGTGGATGGGGTTGGGGGAGCCCACGCGGCACTGCCTGCCTCTCTATGCCCTGTTCCTCCCCCTCTAGCCGGTCAGAGGTCCCTTCCTCACCTCACCAGCCTCAGCCCTGGCCCAGAGAAGGTCAGCCTGCTGCAGAACCACACAGCAAAATGCAGCGTTGGAACTCCGCTGACGCCCAGAAAGCCCAGGGCAGGCGTCTTCACAGAGAAGTAGCCTAAACTCGGGAGCCGGGACTTTGTCCTGCAAGGGTGATGGGGGCTATAGAGGGTGTAAGAGCAGGAGAGGGGCAGGGCCAAGTGTGATGCTTCAGCAGAAAGTTCCACATAAAGAAAGGGCCCAGGAGGGCTCCCACACAAACTCTGTAGCCTCAGATTCCAGATTTCTCTCTGTGCCCGGCTGAGTAGACACTGGGACTAGAAATACTAGGGTTATAAGAACAATTACAATAATAGCAATGACAATGATAACCTGTTTGTTCACTTTTCTGATGCCCTACATTTTGCTTTTGTCCCCATGGCAACCCCAAGAGGTGGGCAGGCCAGCTTTCATTATAGTGTTATTGTTGTTGTTTTAAAGATTTATTTATTTGAGTGGGAGAGGGGCAGAGGAAGAGAGAGAATCTCAAGCAGACCCTGTGCTCGATCTCATGACCCTGAGATTACTACCTGAGCCCAAACCAAGAGTCGGACGCCACCCAGGCACCCCTCCTTACGGCTGTTGGCATCAAAACCCACAGTCGAGGTTGGGGACCTGCCTGCCGTAGGCACAGCCCCCTCCCTTTGGCACAGGGCCTTGCTCACCTGGATGAGGTGATCACTTGGGTGAGGTGAGGTGGTGAGCCCCTAGCTGCAGCTGACTGTTCCTTCCCATCCAGATGCTCTTCACCAGCCCCCGGGAGCCAGGCCCTGTCCTGCTCACTCCTGTCCACTGCTCCAGGAGGAAGGGGCCTTGGTGGTCGCCCAAATCCAGGTGAGGCCCAGAGGAGTGAGGGGACATGCCCAAGGTCACACCCAGGAGGGAAGGATGGTGAGCTGGGTCATGGCTGCCTTCTCCATGATCCTGGGCAAGTCACTTTACCTGGAAGGACCTTGATCTCACTTTTTTTTTTTTTAAGATTTTATTTATTTATTTGACAGAGAGAGACACAGCGAGAGAGGGAACACAAGCAGGGGGAGTGGGAGAGGGAGAAGCAGACCTCCCGCAGAGCAGAGAGCCTGATGTGGGGCTCGATCCCAGGATGCCGGGATCACAACCCGAGTCGAAGGCAGACGCCCAACGACTGAGCCACCCAGGCGCCCCGATCTCACTTTTAGAATAGGGGTGAGGGGCGCCTGGATGGCTCAGTCATTAAGCGTCTGCCTTCGGCTCAGGTCATGATCTCAGGGTCCTGGGATCGAGTCCCTCATCGGGCTCCCTGCTCAGCAGAGAATCTGCTTCTCCCTCTCCCTTTACCCCTCTCCCCTGTCATGCACACTCGTGCTCTCTCTGTCTCTCAAATAGATGAATAAAATCTTTAAAATAAAATAAAATACAATTGACCTACTCTAA
This sequence comes from Neomonachus schauinslandi, assembly GCF_002201575.2. Lineage (NCBI taxonomy): Eukaryota > Metazoa > Chordata > Mammalia > Carnivora > Phocidae > Neomonachus > Neomonachus schauinslandi. The sequence goes on along the minus strand of NC_058407.1, from coordinate 172,495,502 downwards.
AAAATAAAATAAAATAAAATAAGGGTGAAAATTTCATGGGGCTTCCAAAGAATGGAGCCAGAGTGTGTGTTGAGGGGTCAGAAAAGTGCCACGTGGGGCCTGGCTGGCTCAGTTGGTAGAGAATGGGACTCTTGATCTCAGAATTGTGAGTTCAAGCCCCACATTGGGTGCAGAGATTACAAAAATTAAAAAAAAAAAAATCTTTAAAAGAAAAGTGCCCCATGGAGGTGCCGGGCTGGAAAACGTTCATTTATGTTCCCAGGGAAGAACTGGGGGCCAGTGGCCTCTCTATGGCACCTGCCCACGGTCTGCTCTGGGGAAGGAGCAGGAGGCTGTAGGGAGGAGGAGAAGGGTGTCCACGGATCAGCTGATGGATTAAGCTTCCTGGCCTTGCCTCTTGCCTACTCCCAGGGGCCGCCTGAGCAAAGGGCGGAGGGCAAAGGGCAAAGGCTTGTGCCTGGCCTCTCCCTGGCCTCCTGGGGCCACTTAGAGACGTTATCTAGGCTCAATCCTGACAGCTGCCTTTCCCAGAGGGCGTGCTGGGTGTGGCATGGGTCTTCCAGGTCAGCATCTGTAAGCAGCCCCCTCACCTGCCCCCACCCTCTGCCTGAACCATCACCCTAGGCCTGGGGGCCAGGGGCAGGTACCTGTTCTAGAGAAAACTCAGGCCTAGGGATCTTTAGCAGCACCCACACTTGGGAAGGGCTGAGCCAGGACTCATGGCCATGTCTGGCAGGCCCCCAGAGGCGGGAGTGACCGTGCAGGGGTCTGAGCCTTGCAGAGAAGCTGGACCAGAGTCCTCAGGCTCTGGAGCTGCCCTGCCATCTGACACTCAGCTCCTTAGGCCTTGGCAACTCTCTTCGAGGCCTGGGAATTTCTGGGGGACTCAGGGGAATCACAGTCTGTCACAGGCCACTCGTGGGGACCCCTTTGGGTATACCTGGGCCGGTGTTCCCAGTGTCCAGGGTCCTATGGTGGGGGTTCACATGGCCCAGGGCTGCAAAGCAGAACCTTTGCAGCATGCTGGGCCATGCCCTGCCTTCTCTGGGCCTCAGTGTGCTCATCCCCATTATGGAGCCCAGTGGCCTCAGACGGGCGTTCCAGGGCCCCAGGGGGACTCGGGACCACCGGATGAGGTGGAATACTGAGTTCTCAGAATCCCAGGGCGCATCAACGCTGTCCTGCCAAGTGGCCAGGGCTGGAGGAGGTGACCGTTGAGGGTAGAGGAGGATTTTCTCTGCTCAGAATCTGGGTCCAGACAGTGGACTGCAAGACAGAGGCCCAGACAATCCCAGGTTGGGGGAGGGAGCCGGGAAGGGTCTAGATCTAAGCAAATCAGAGGGTGGAGGGCCCATCTGGACACCCCATGTAGGTAACTGCCTGCCCCCCCTTCCCCCGCCCCCAGGTGAGCGTGGTCTGACCCCATTCCCCAGACAAGCCTTCCAGCCTGGGGCGGTAGAGCCCAAGGCCTGCCGGCTCAGCCTCGGGGGTCCGGGCGCCGCCTCTGCCCAGGGCTCGGGGCGCTGAGCGGTGGGGTGGGGTGGGGTGCTATTATCTGGCGCTACCAGGCCCGCGCGGCTCAGGCTCACGTGGCCGCGGCTCTGCGCCTCCCCAGTCCCAGGACCGAGTCTCGGCCGGCAGATAAGCCCAGCGCTCCCAGAGCGCGTCCAGCACCGGCCGGGCCGGGCCGGAGCTCCCCGCGGGGCCCCCTCCCCGCCTCCCCCCTCCCCGGCCGGCCCGGCCCACTTGGCCCAACTTCCTCTCCATAAAAGGCGAGGTTTGGGAGCGCCCGGGGAGGGGGCGTTGGGCTCACACGCCCGGCCGCGGAGCTATGCCTGGGCCGCCCCCCCAAGTCCTCCTGCCCCCAGGGAGCCGTCGGCGGCCGGGGCGGGTGTGGGGGGGGTCCCGGATCGGGGAGGTTCTATAAATGCCCGCTCCCCTGCCCCGGGCGTCCCCCAGAACACCATCCCGACCGCGCTGCCCTCCTCCGGCCCCGTCCGAGGCCGTGCACTTTGTCCCCACTTTGTGTTTGAACAGTCTGAGGCCCACAGCCAAGCGGGTCCGGGGAGCGCGGGGCTGGGCATCTGGGAACATCAGGAACCACCAGCGTGTCCGAGGGTCACACCTTAACTCAGCTCCGCGAGTATGCTTAGGAATCATACTTCGTGGGGACTGTGGAGTGCATTTTAATACCTCTAGAGATTGGGCACTCCCTCCCAGGCATACTTGTCACTTGGCTAGTGTGTGACTTTGGGGCGCCCAGCCTCAGTTTCCCCATCTGCTTTCCCTCTCCGAAGTTTGTGCAAATGTCAAGTACAGCACCCAGCCGGCCTGGCGCGGGGTTAGAGCCGGAACCCGCTGGGGGCTGGGGGCGCGGGTGCTTCCCGCCCGCACCCCCTTGGCCCCTCCGCGGGGAGCCCACAGGGCTGCGTTGAGGCTGAGAGGCAGTGGATGCCGAGACAAACAGTGGGTGCTCAATAAATGCAGCGCAGCTGCCCGCCCCCCCCCCAGGATGAGTCATCCCCGTCCTGGCCCTGGGCCGGGGAGCAGGGCCCTCGGGTGTCATCTGGCTCCACCCGCCGTGCGATGTGACCTGGGCAGGGCTCCGCCCCTCTCCCGGCCTCAGTTTCCCGCCGCCTAAGTTCAGGGGAGGGCTGGGCCGGGCCAGCTGCGGGGCGCGGGCCGCCCCCGCGCGGCTCCCCCTCCCAGGCGCTGCCCGCGGTCTCCGCCGGGCCCGGCCACGTCCGCTGCCCACGGGGCCGCCATAAAAGGCAAGCGGCCGCAGGTCGCGCAGCCAAACTTAGTCATCCGGCCCGCGGGCCGCCGGGCTGCGCGCGGCAGCTTCCTCCCCGAACTTCCCGTTTTCCGAGGGGCCCGGGGAGGGGGCCCGAGGTGCGGCCTGGGCCTTTCGAAACGCCTCGGCTCAGCGGCTGGGGGCTTGGCCAGGGGGCGTCCCCGGCTGGCGCTTTCATCCCGGAGCTGCGGGTCGGCGCGGCGCCTCCGGGAGACGCCGGCGAGGGAGGCCCGGGCTGCTGCCCAGATAAATCTCAGCCAGGGGCCATCTGTGCAGTGTGAGAGCCTCCGGGCGAAACCACCCTGCCGGCGTCCCTGGAACAGGGATCGGTCACGGGTATGGGACGGAATGCAGTGCAAAGGAAGGACCAGCTTGCCCGCGCTACAGTGGCTGGCGGTGCATGAACCCCAGGGGCACCCCTCGAGCTGTCTGCTTCCGGCTCCATGTACAGGCAAAGCTAACTCGAGGTGAGGGCAGTCAGGATGGTGGCTGTCCAAAGGTGGGGGCAGGTCCTGAGTGGCTGGGAGGCAGGGACAGAAGCCTCCCTGGAATGGACGTGCTCCCTGAGCTATCCAGGGTGGTGGCCCTTTGGCTGCACAGTCAAGTTGGTGACCTCGACTATAGGGAAATTATACCCCAATCCAGAATTGTTAAAAAAAAAAAAAAGGAATGCACACACAGGACACTCCCATTTTGTTTAGGGTTGTCCACAAAGGTACACAGGCCATAGGAACATGGGAGGGAGTCACTGTTACAGCTTCAGTTGTAGAGGTGGGAGGGGGCGCAGGGAGACCCATGGAAAGGTGAGTGTCCACTGATTCTGATCTCCTATATTTCTTTCAGAAAACAAAGCTGAAGGAAACACGGAAAGATGATGACCAGGTCTGGGAGTACGTTGTTGTCCTCTCTGTCCTTTTCCGTGTATTTGAAATACCACACAAACTTTTCACAAAGAAAGGGGGAAAAAAGCACAATGGCGTGGAATCGGACATCGTGGTCAGCCTCTTTGACCCTCAGTTACTTCTTCTGTACAATGGGGCAATCAATAATCCCTTTGGGGAAAGTTTATTGAGAGTTGTATGCAGTGATGTATGCAAAGTGCTGAGTATGAGCCCGAGGTATGTTGTAGGTGCTCAACCAACGGGTCTGTACGGGGCTTCCCCTTTTCCTCAGCGCCCCCTGGGAGAAGGGAGGACTTGCTAGGGTGGGGCGCCAGGGTGGGAAGGTCTTTAGCCCACAGCTCCATTAGGCCGATGGCCTAGGCTGGCCTGGCTGGGAAGGCTTGTGTTTCTGACAAATGGGGCCGGCCAACCCCATGCCCTGCCTGTCCTGTCCTGTCCCCAAGGCCAGGGTCACTCTAGGTGAGGCTCAGGGCCAGCGTCCCAGCAAAACACAGGCCGGCGGGTCATCTGGCCAGATCTTCAGGAAGCCTCTGTGGGTGGCAAGGACACACAGGGATGGTGGGTGCCAGCCAGTCGGCCAACCGTGCTGGGGACACAGAGCCCAGAGAGCCCCGGAGGGCTGTGGGCAACCCAGGTCAGCAGGGAGGAAGGGAGGAGGGGTTAAGAAAGGGCATCCGGGAGGGGAGAGGGAAGAGAAAAGAGAAAGCAAAAGGACAGCAGCCTGGTGACCCCGCTGAGAAGGGCAGGGTCTGACGGGAGTGTGAGCAAGAGACACTGACACACAGAGAGATTGTGTGGCCAGGGGACAACAGAGCCCTTGGTAGAGGGTTTGAAGCAGCTCAAGTGGAGGGGAGGCCTAGGAGTGAGGAAGGCGGGGCCGCTGACAGGGGCTTGGGGCAGGACTGAGGCAGGACTGGCTGGAAGACACACCTCTCGGGTGCCCTCTAGCGGGGACATTCTCCTCCCGGGCTAGGTGGCTCTGTGTGTCCAAGCGTCAGGGAGTGACGGGATTCTCCCCATGCGACCCAGCCCACCATAGGTATCCCCCCCATAGCACCTCATTTTCAACCCCCCCTCACCTCCTCAGGCTCTGCCTCACCCCAGGCCTTGCTGGACAAGAGGAGGCCGTGGGAAAGCATCAAGCAAGAGGAGCGTCCTTAGCAGCCCCAGGACCCAGCCATCACCCACCCACCAAGAGGTCTGGCTGCAGTCTCCCAGAGACCCCACTGGGGGAGACATTTCTCTCCTCCTTTTTTAGAGGAGAAATCTGAGGCCTAGAGGGCACACAGGCACCCCCTCTCTCATGCACAGGATTGCACTGAGGGGCTGGGCACTCTGAGTCTGAACATCTGGGTGAATGCACTTGGAGCTCAGAGTCCGGGTGCTACAGCTTCTGGGGCTGGTTGAAGAATCTAACCTTCCCTGCTGAAGACCCCGTAACCCCTTCGTCTCTTGCAGACTCCCCCACCACCACCTTGGAATGAAGATCAGATTTTAGCCTGCCCCAGGTGCTCTGAAGTCAAGGTTGACCCTGGAGAAAATAGCTTATACTCCAAATGAAAGACAAATGTTGCTAATTTCCTTTTTTTTTTTTTTAAGATTTTATTTATTTATTTGTCAGAGAGAGAGAGAACAAGCAGGGGGAGCAGCAGAGGGAGAAGCAGGCTCCCCGCTGAGCAAGGAGCGGGACGTGAGGCTTGATCCCAGCACCCTGATCATGACCTGAGCCTGAGCGGACCTTAACCAACTGAGGGGCCCAGCAGGTGTCCCCAGATGTTGCTAATTTCCATCAATAGGAAGGTAGGGGCTCTGGGTGGAGAAGGGCTCTGGGGTGTGAGGCCCATCAGGGTGGACTACAACACAGCATGGGGTGGGGCTGGGTTTATGGGTATGAAGGGCGGCCAGAGAGTCAGAGTGTAAGGGGTCAGCTGGTGCGGCTGGAAGGGCCTCCAACAGTTTGCCAGGCTTGTAGACTGAAGTTTCAACCAACCCAACCGTGGCCTATACTCAGTGAGGCAGATAGGCCAGAACTTTCCCGGGATAAGTGGGAGGAAGAGGCCCACGGGAGTGACTTATAGGTAACCTGCACACCTTTGGAGGGGCAGTGTCCTCATCCCTGTGCAGGTACCCCCTGTGGGCGGGCAGCAAGGGGTGGTATTCCACTGGCATGGCCTCCTGATCTCAGGGGGCTGATGGAACCCCGAATGGCAGAGGCTGAGTGGAGACTCTTAAGCATCAGAGGCCAGGTGGGACACAGAGATGACACAGAGATGGAGCTATTCCTGCAAAGTACCGACCTGCAGGAGTTTTTGATGGAGCCTGATCACGGTGTTCTTAGGACTGAAGTAGCTGGGCTCCCCTACAGCATCGCTTGGACGATATAATGGGAAAACGCGAGATCTGGTGGACAGAGACCCGACCGGAACCCCCACAGTCTAGAATTTCTAGGCTTGGGAGATGTTATTTAGTGCATGAATAAAGAAACGCATGTATTGGTTACCGGGCCACACATTTGTACTTTCAACTTGCTGACAGCTGTAATCACAAAGTTTCCTTTGTAATTCTATGCATTTTATTTTATGAATTTAAAAGCATCACTCCGGGGGCGCCTGGGGGGCGGGGCACAGTCGGTTAAGCCTCTGACTCTTGGTTTTGGCTCAGGTCGTGATCTCAGGGTCCTGGAGTGGAGTCGGGCTCCATGCTCAGCGGGGAATCTGCTTGAGACTCTCTCTCCCTCTGCCCCTCCCACTTGTGCTCTCACTCTCTCTAAAATAAATAAATAAATCATTAAAAAAAAAATGCATCATTCTGACCAAGTGTCTGTCCATGACGAATGGATAAACAACAGGTACATGCAATGAGATATAATTCCACTTTTTAAAAAAAATTTTATTTACGTATTTGACAGAGAGAGGCCGAGAGCACAAGCAGGGGGCGTGGCAGGCAGAGGGAGAGGGAGGGCAGACTCCCTGCTGAGCAGGGAGCCCAATGTGGGGCTCGATCCCAGGACTCCAGGATCATGACCTGAGCCGAAGGCAGACGCTTAACCGACCGAGCCACCCAGGCGCCCCATAACTCCACTTTTAAAGGGAACGGGATTGTGACAAGTGCTAGGACATGGATGGGCCTTGAGGACATGATGCTGAGTGAGTAAGCCAGCCACTAAAGGACAAATACTGTACGAATTACGCTGGCATGGCATATCTCAAGTTACTCGGAAACAGAAAGTACAAGGGTGATTACCAGGGGGGTTAGGGGAAAGGAGAATTTAAAGGATACAGAGTTTCAGATTTGCAAAAAGAGAACGTTCTGGAGTGCTGTTTCACAACAGGGTGAATACTTACGACTAAACTCCCCAGTTAAAATTGTTTAAGATGGGACATGTTATGCTATTTTACCACAGTTTTAAAAAGGCAGGATGCAATAAAAACACAACTTAAGGGCTTCAACATTTTTGAAAAAGCATGATTCTGAGAAGGGCTCCCTATGCCGCCCTTAGATGCTAAATGCGACCGCAAGATCCCCGGCACCCAAAAGGTTAAGAGTCCCGGCGCCTCCTATTGGCCGAACCTAGCAGGAATTCCGGGGGCGACCAGGGATTCTGGGAATCGTAGTTTGCAGCCCCCAGCCGGAGCCTCGCAGTGAAGGGTGGGCTTGGAGCCGGGAGACAATGGCTGCGAGACCCGCATCGGGGCTGGCGGGGAATTGGCGGCATGCGAGCTCAGCGCGCCTGTGCCCGCGCTGCAAACGGGCAGCCTCGTACACAGTCACGGTCACGCAGACCGGGCGCACACACCTGTCCACCTGCACCACGCGCGGCACGTGGCGCCCCGGTTTGCAGTTTGCATCTTTTCCGATCTAACTGCCCACCCGAGCATCTGCGGGTCAGGCGGGCAGCTGCCCCCTTGCTCTTCTCTGACACATTCCCGCGGGAGCAGATGCCTTGGCAGTGACCGTGGGAAGGATGTGCAGGCTACAGGTGCCCGGGGAGGAGCGTGCCAGTCAGAGGGCACAAGCTAGTGCAAAGGCCCTGAGGCAGGAGCCTGCGTGGCCACTAGGGTGGATGGGGGAGAACGGCAGGGGACGAGGTAGGGTTGGCCTCGTTGGCAACGATGAGGCCTTTAGACAAGACACCGGCCGGGTCTTCAGGTGCGCGCAGGACCGCTGCCTAGGGAATCGAGTGACACTGTTCCTTCTGGGGCTGCCGCTGAAGCCTCGAAGTGACTCAGCGGAATTCCCGGGAGCTGGGGGCGGCTGGGAGGGATGCTCCAAAGGGGCTGGGGGGGGGCGTTGCCCGCGCAGAGGCCCCACCCCCAAGCTCCCGCGGGCCGCGGAGCACAACCGCTCCGGAGTTCTCCGCCCACCGGCTCCGGGCTGCCTCCGGCCCCATCCCCGGGCGGGGTTGGTGGTGGGAAGTGGCCTGAGGATTTAGGGAAGAAGTAGGGAGCTGGAAACCCGACCTGGGGAGGGGGTGGGAGAAATGCGGCCAACTGGAAGGAACTGGCGTGGGGTGGGGGCTGGCTGTTTCTAGTTCCGGGACCCAGGCCTTTGGAAGGGGTCTGGGTGGACAGAGGTGGCCGGGTCTGAACTCCCTGCTGACTCAGCCGGGTCAGGCTCTCTCGGGGACTAACTCCCTTCCTCTAAATAAAGGGAATTGTTCAATAAACAGGCCTTCAAGGATGATCATAAATTCCCCGGTGGCACACTGGGCGTGCGTGTGTGTGCGCGTGTGCACGCGCGCGCGCACTTGCAACGTCCCCATATACACCCGGGCTGGGGCAGGCTTGAGTGGACCAGGGCAGCGGCACCAATATTCTAAGAACCGAGCCTCTGTTTTCCAATGAATAGAATGGGTATAAGGACCCCCAGAATGCGGCTTGCTGGAGTTAGCGGCAAGCTGCGCGCTGCCCACCTAATTCACCGCAAGAGCCACCCTGGCCCTTGCACCCAGGGGCAGCTCGACTGGGAATGCGAATAACTGTCTGCATGGCCCAGCTCCAACGTGCCTCCGTAGGGAAGCTGTCCACGACTACCAAGACAAAAGACACAGCTTGCTTCCTCCTAGGCGCGGGAGAGGAGGGGACCCCACCCAAAACTCCGCAGCGCTCAGGGACCCTGCGCCATCTCTACCTCCGAATGGGGCTGCGGGGCTCCTGACGGCCACCAGGTGGCGCTAGAGACGCGCCTGCTTCGCCAAGCTGGGCGGGGCTGGACCCGTCCTGGAGTAGGAGCCTCTCCGGAAGCCTTTGCCTCAAACCTATTTAGAAGCCCTTTACACACAAAAAAGAAAAAAAAAAAAACTGCGTTCAAAAAACGCATAATGAGTCAATACAGGTTTAATAACCGCCAGTCATTATATATTTACGTGGTCAAATTACAACTGAACTAGCCTTATCTGTCCTAGCCTGAGGCCCAGGGACCCCAGCATCCCTCCGAGTTACGGGTCCAGAGCAGGGGCCTGAGGACCATGTCCTGGCTGGGTTAGAGGACAGAGAACTGGATGGGGTGCTTCTCAGAGCAGGGAGGGTTAAGCCAGGCTTTAAAGTGGGTAGAATTTGGAGGGGAGGGGAGAGGGCATTCTAGACTGGAAAGTAGAACTGGTCCCAACAAGTGAAGTCGGTCACTCAGGTGGGTAAGAGGGGCTGTGGGGCTGTGACTGCCCAGGTGGCACTGCCCAGCTTGGGACTGGCCACGCTTTGTCCCAGAGTGGTTTCAGGGACACTGACAAATATGGAGGCCACCATGGGCTGTGCTGGGCCCTTGAGCACACAATGGACCTGCCTGTTTTCTCCCAAATAACACCATCCATAGCTCCCCATGGCCCCTGAGACGAAACTGGGGGCCTCAGCCTGAACCTGCCAGCTTAATGGCAGCTGGACCTCCAAGTTCCATGGGTCAGAATGGGCTGGGCGGTGACTCTGACCTGGGAGCAGTAGGGCGGGGGGGGGGGGGGGGGGGGAATATCCAGAGAGACCCAGGTCATTTTTTTTGTTTTTTTTTAAGATTTTATTTATTTACTTGACAGAGAGAGACACAGCGAGAGAGGGAACACAAGCAGGGGGAGTGGGAGAGGGAGAAGCAGGCTCTCCTCTGAGCAGGGAGCCCGATGCGGAGCTCGATCCCAGGACCCTGGGATCCTGACCTGAGCTGAAGGCAGACGCTTAACGACTGAGCCACCCAGGTGCCCCTCCAAGTGACTTTTTAATATTTTGATTTCATATTCCTAATCTGATATAATCTGACAAGAAAATTATCAATAAATCTTAGACTGTATTCAGTAGCCTCTTTTTTTTTTTAAAGATTCCATCTATCTATTTGACAGAGAGAGACACAGTGAGAGAGGGAACACAAGCAGAGGGAGTAGGAGAGGGAGAAGCAGGCTTCCCGCCGAGCAGGGAGCCCGATGCGGGGCTCGATCCCAGGACCCTGGGATCATGACCTGAGCCGAAGGCAGACGCTTAACGCCTGAGCCACCCAGGCGCCCCGAGACCCAGGTCTTGATCCCCTTCCAGTCCAGACCTGATCAAGGTTGGGGAGGAAGGGCCCTGGGCTGGGAGATAGGTGTCATAGTATCATTTCCAAAAAGCTGAAGTTGGGACACCTGGCTCGTTCACTCGGTAGAGCATGGGACTCTTGATATTGGGGTTGCGAGTATGAGCCCCATGTTGGCAGTGTAGATTACATTAAAAAAATCTTAAAAAAGAAAAAGCTAAAATCATGACTCTCATACAATTAGACAAGGAGCATTTGTCAAAGATGTAATTCAACTCATTAATTAATGAGGTAGCACCAAGATGGTCAACTGATGCAAAGAGCATTTGAGGAACTATATTTTTCCCTCTTTCCCACCCTCCTGAGAAATTGGCATTTATATAATTAGTTTTAAAATGCTGGGAGGGGCACCTGGGTGGCTCAGTCGTTAAGCGTCTGCCTTCGGCTCAGGTCACGATCCCAGGGTCCTGGGATCGAGCCCCGCATCGGGCTCCCTGCTCGGCAGGAAGCCTGCTTCTCCCTCTCCCACTCCCCCTGCTTGTGTTCCCTCTCTCGCTGTGTCTCTGTCTGTCAAATAAATAAATAAAATCTTTTAAAAAAATAATAAAAAAATAAAAAATGCTGGGGTAAGATTCCTAAATTCAATAAAAAATAAAACAAAACCTGACTAATGTCCTTTGGGGCAATCAAGAGTAACCTTTGAACGACAAATAGCATATAATTTCACTTACATGTGGAATTTAGAAAACAAACACATGAACAAACAAGAAAACAAATAGACTCCTAAATACAGAGAACAAACTGGTGATTACCAGAGGGGAGGTGGAGGGGCGCAATGGGTGAAATAGGTGAAGGGATTAAGAGATACAAACTTTCAGTTATAAATAAGTCACAGAGATGAAAAGTACAGCATAGGGGACGCCTGGGTGGCTTAGTCGGTTAAGCGTCTGCCTTCAGCTCAGGTCATGATCTCAGGGCCCTGGGATCGAGCTCCACATCGGGCTCCCCGCTCAGCAGAGTCTGCTTCTCCCTCTTCCTCTCCCCGCCAGCTTGTGCTCTCTCTCTCAAATAAATAAAATCTTAAAACAAAAACCAAAACAGCAACTTTTGGTGTTATCTTTTCTATCAGACACAAATCCACAGGGTAGCCTATAACTTCATCAAGTCTGAGCCCTTAAAAATAAATAGCAAGGCAAACGGAAGTTTCCTAGAGAGTTAAGTCATCTGTAGGTGCACACGTTACACAAGGCAGTCCCTCTCTGGGCCTTATTTCCAGGTTTTGGATGACTTTTCCTGACACAGGAGACGTGGGTGCTTGTCCAGGCCATGACACATGGCAAAGGCGGGAATACTTCTCATTCTTTCTGGCCTCAGCCTCCTTAGCCAAGGGGCTTGGACCACATCTTCCTGCTCCGACAGTCTCCACCCTCCAAGACTGATTTTACCTCCAAGATGGACCCAAGATCCCCACTTCACTTCATCTCCACCCCTACTGTTGCCCTGTTCTGGTCCAACTGTCTTAGGGACCTCAGAAAGGTAGTAATTAACACTGGGTTCAGAAGCACCTGGAACAGTGACAGTCCCCAGCTCAGCCCTCAGGTACTGTGTGATTCCAGGAAAACTTAGCCCCTCTCTGTGCCTCTATGTTCCCAGTTGGGCAAAGGGCAAGGCGGGGGGGGGGGGGGGGGGTGCTGCCGTTCTGCAGAGGCCCCCAGATTTGAGAATTTCGGAATCCCCTTTGCCCTTGATTCCACTGAATGCATTCAATTCAAATGAACTGAGCCAGTGGGGGAGATCTGATAAGCTCTTGGTGGTCAGGAGCTGGGAAACAAGGTCTGGTCTCTCAAGATAATGGGAGAGTCAGGCGCCTGGGTGGCTTAGTTGGTTGAGCGTCTGCCTTCTGCTCAGGTCCCGATCCCAGGGTCCTGGGACTGAGTCCTGCATAGGGTTCTCGGCTGAGCGAGGAGCCTGCTTCTCCCTCCTCTTTTTGCCCCGTCAAATAAATAAAATCTTAAAAAAAAAAAAGATAATGGGAGAGTCAGAGACTTTTTGTGGCTTCAGCAGGAAATAGTTTGGCAGTTGATTGGTAATGTCTGTCATGAGTGCAAAAGTAAAAATAGGCTGTACGTTGTGTATTTACCCATCCTGGTCTAATCAGTACAGCATCCGATAGAGTCAGGATTCTGGTCCCAATTTTGCCACTGCCTTGCTGAGTAAACTGAGGAAATTAGCTCCTCTGAGCCTCAGTTTCCCTAGCTATATAATGAGAGTTAGTATCTTCCCAGGATTGATGTGAGAATGGTGTAAACATTGTCAATGAATACCTTCACGTTGCAAAAAATGGAAAACACCAGGGGCGCCTGGGTGGCTCAGTTGGTTAAGCGACTGCCTTCGGCTCAGGTTATGATCCTGGAGTCCCGGGATCGAGTCCCGCATCGGGCTCCCTGCTCAGCGGGGAGTCTGCTTCTCCCTCTGACCCTCTTCCCTCTCTTGCTCTCTGTCTCTCATTCTCTCTGTCTCAAATAAATAAATAAAATCTTAAAAAAAAAAAAATGGAAAACACCATTGAATCTTGCCTAGAACAATGAATTTTGGCTTCCGTAACTGTCCAGAGATAATGAGACTTCAGGTATGGTATGATCAGGGTTCTGGCTCAATTTTTCTGTGCCTTTCTTGGCTTTGTGTTTTCCATAGGCCAGCTCTGTCTACAAGGTGGCCAAATGCCTGCTACAGGATCGGGTGGCATAACCACAGGCTACACTGACCTGGGGCAGACAGCTCTGTCCTGAGCCAGCAGGCTAAGCGACAGCCCTGAGGTTGTTCCTGATTGGGCAATTTCGGTCACATGCGCACCCCTGGAGCACTGATGGGGTCCCGGGGTGGGGGGAGGGGGGGTAGGGGGGGGTGGGGGTGGGGGAAGGGGGGCAGGGAGGAGGAACCGGGGTGTCCCCCAGGCTCAGGAGTTGACGGGAAGAGTGAAACGTGGAAAGCAAACCAGCCAAAAGGAGGGAAGGGTTGGGTGCTGGGCAGGAGCCCCGGAGAGGAGAGCACGGCGGATGGGGAAGGACTACCTGACAAGGAAGTCGTCCAGGCAGTCCGAGGACTGGCCGGGGGGCCGGCCGGCGCGGGAGGCGGGGGAGCAGCGCAGCGGCAGAGGTGTGGAGGGTGGGACGGGCGACTTTGGGGAAGGTGCCTCCGCTTGGAGATTGGAGAAACCACGCCCTGCAGGAAGCCAGTCGGGCTCCGGGCCAGGAGCCTCCACGCCCCCCTCGCCTCCCGCGGCGCTCTCGGCGGGCCCAGCCGACAGGAAGCGGGGGCGGGGGCGGGGGCTCGCGGCAGGGGGTCCAGGAGGGCGCCGGGCCCGGGACGCGGGGGGTGACGGAAGTACCGCGGAGCAGGGGTTGCCCCCTTCCCAGCCGAGCCCACAATTTGCAGGCTTCTCGGGTCGCGCGCGGGACCCCTGCTCACTCGGATCCCCCCTGCTTGATTCCAGGCCCCCCGGCCCCCCGGGCCCCAGTGCGGCGCCCTCACCCTCTCCCCGCCCACAACCGCCCCATTGGCTTCCCAGAGCCGGGGCCTCCCCGGATTGGTCCCTCTCCGAGAGGCCGCGCCCCCTCAGCCGCACAAAGCGGAGCCCCCCCCCCCCCCCGGCCTCCAGGCGCTCAGACACCGCCGAACCTGGGGACCGGTTCCCGGCCCCGACCCGGCGGCGCGGCTGAGTCACGGCCTCCCCGACGTGGCGGTTGTAATAGTAGCTGCGGTCGTGGTTGTTGTGAGAACCAAATGCACGGACTTAGGCCTTGGGGTCCCCGTCAGTGTCTCCCTACCTAGACCCCGCCCCCGGGGCTCTATTAGCTCCCTGGGACTGACCCCCCAAGTTACCCCCAACTCCTCCATTTCCCCTTCCTGCCCGTAGTGCTGGAGGTGGATGGTGGGTGGACATTAGTTATTTGATTATGAAGCTCTTACAGATGAGCAAACTGAGGCTCAGAGAGGGTAGGTAATCTGTCCCAAGTCACACAGCAGTCAAGGGTAGCCCATTACTAATAATGAGGAGTGGGGAAAAAGAGGAGAAGCGTGTGGGTAGTGTAATCATCCGTGCCCCACCCTCCTCTAGTTTCTCCCCAAATACACCTGAGACCATCAGCTAAACCAGGGAGGGGTGGTCAGGCTGAGAGAAGGGTGTCCCCAGGCAAGCACCCAGTCTGCGGGTTGGAGGAGGGAATTTCAATAAGAAAATTTGGCAGTGGTATTTAGAGAGCCTGGACAGACTTTGTTCCCACCTCCCCCTCCCAGGCAAGTTTGGCCTCCTTGAGCTTTTCTTTCCTCACCTGTGAAATGGGATAATAACAGCTGTGAGGATTAGATGAGATCTACCCAGTGCCGGGCACACAGTAGAGACTAGACGTGGAGTGTCTTTGGGTACCATGAAGACCCTGTGAAGGGGCCAAAGTCCACAAAACATCCTTAGAGTAGGGTGGACCTGTTCAGTGCGGGCAGGGAGAGGGAGAGAGAATCCAAAAGCAGACTCCCCGCTGAGCACGGAGCTGGACCTCGGAGATCATGACCTGAGCCGAAACCAAGAGTCAGCAGCTCAACCGACTAAGCTGCCCAGGTGCCCCGTGGATGGCACTTATGAAGCTCAGGGAGAGGGTGGGCAGGTGCGGGGGACGCTGGCCAGGACTCCTGGGGGTCAAGCTTGATGCATGTGGCATATCTCCAGGTGTGAGTCTTTCACCTGTGTCCTCAGTGGCCAGGGCTTCCCTTTACCTGTCTCCCAACCAGTCAGTGGCCCTGGCAGAAGCCTCCTGCTGTCCGCACCTCCCTGGCTGCTCACTGGGGCCTTTCCATTCTCCCTCCCAAACGTAGGAATCCAAACCTTCCTGCCACGGTTTCCCAAAGAGCCTCTGCGACCCAAAACGTCTTTTTAAATTTCTTTTTAAATTTTGAAGCAAGTGGGCGCCTGGGTGGCTCAATTGGTTAAGCGTCTGCCTTCGGCTCAGGTCATGATCCTGGAGTCCCAGGATCAAGTCCAGCATTGTGGGTCCCTGCTCATCGTGGAGTCTGCTTCTCCCTCTGACCCTCCCCCCTCTTGTGCTCTCTCTCAAATAAATAAATAAAATAAAATCTTTAAGAAAATTTTTGAAACAAGCACACACTCAAAGTTTTAAGTATAATACAAAATGATTTTTTTCTTTCTTGAAACAATTGGAGAATCAGTTGCCAACCTGATGCCCCCTCTCCCCTTATATTCCCAGGTTTGTTCTTCTGTGTAAGTAGTCATATTAAAGTCACCCAAGCCAGGAAGTTAATATGTTACTATGTTACTATGTAAGGGCACATGACTGTCCGCTAATCCTCAGACCCATTTCAAATATATCCCCAAAATGTCCTTTATAGCAAAAATAAATAAATAAATAAATAAATCCAAGCCATGTGTCTGTCACTTTCAGCTGTCAGTCTCTTTAGTTGGCTCGCATCTGGACCCCTTCTTCAACCCATCCTTGCCTTTCATGACCTTGACACTTGAAAAGGCTACAGAGCAGTTACAGTCCAGGAGTGCTTTGGGTTTATCTGACTTTCTTGTTTTCTTTCCGACTTTGCCTCTTTGGCGGGAATATCACAGCGGTGATGCTGTGTTCTCAGCTTGTCCCCTCCTGGTACTGCTCACTCTGATGATTCGATTAAAGGAGTGTCTGCCAGGTCTTCTCTAGAGAAAGCTGCTCTTCTTTTCTTGGTGAATAATCAATCTTTTGGGGATGTGCTATTTTATAAGATACTACATTCCTTCTCAAACTTTGAATTTATGTGTGTATTTATATCTCTATAGAATCACATTTTCCTATTGTATTCAGTGGGTTGTAATCCGTTATTATAATAATTTTTTTTGGATGCTAAAATTGTCTCAGATTTGGGCATGCCTTCTGTGTGGCACCTGTGTCCTTTTGACATGTCGCACTTTTTAAGAATTTTTTTACAGCTTTATTGAGGTCTGATTGACATGCAATCAACCGCACATATTTGAAGTATAGGATTTGACACGTTTTGACATGCATACACCTCGGAAGCCATCCACACAGTTAGGGTAACAAACATATTCATCACTCCTAACGTTTTCCCGGCGTGCCTTTGTTTGTTTGTTTGTTTTTTAAAAGATTTTATTTATTTATTTTGACAGAGAGAGACACAGTGAGAGAGGGAACACAAGCAGGGGGAGTGGGAGAGGGAGAAGCAGGCTTCCCGCCGAGCAGGGAGCCTGATGCGGGGCTCGATCCCAGGACTGGGATCATGACCTGAGCGGAAGGCAGACGCTTAACGACTGAGCCACCCAGGCGCCCCCAGGTGTGCCTTTGTAATCCATCCCTCCTCATCCCACCCGCGTCCTCAGGTGACTGCTGATCTGCTCTCTGTCGCTACAGATCAGGTGACATTTTCTAAAATTTTAAAGCAATTTTATTATTATTTTTAAAGATTTTATTTATTTATTTCAGACAGAGCACACAGGGAAAGCAGACTCCCCGCTGAGCAGGGAGCCCGATGTGGGGCTCGATGTGGGGCTCGATGTGGGGCTCGATCCCAGGACCCTGAGCTCATGACCTGAGCCGTAGGCAGGTGCTTAACCTACTGAGCCACCCAGGCGCCCCTTATTTAACCACACACACTTTTTTGGTCTGACTTCTTTCCTCAGCCTCATTCTGTTGAGACTCCCCCACCATGTTGTGTGTATTCACAGTTTCCGTGTTTATTCGAGTACCATCCCTGCATCCTTTTTTTTTTAATTGAGAGAAATTCCCATTGCATACAGTTAACCCAAAGTGCACACAACTCAGTGGCATTTAGCGCATTCCCAGTGTTGTGCAGACAGCACTTCTCTCTGGTTCCAGACCATTCTCATCACCCCAAAAGGAGCCCCCACGCCTGTTATGCAGTCACTCCCCGCTCCCCACTAACCCTCTGTCCCTGGAAACCGCCCATCAGCTTTCTGTCTCTGTGGATTTATTCTGGAGATGTCGTTCGAATGGAATCCTACAATAGGTGGCCTTGCGTGCGTGGCTTCTTTCACCGGGCATGATGTTCCCACGGTCTGTCCACACCGTAGCCCCGATCAGGACTTCATCCCTCTTTATGGCTGAATACTATTCCAGTGTGTGCATACCCCCATTTTGTTTGTCCTTTCCTCCTTTGATCCACCCTTGGATTGTTTCCACCTCTTGGCTGTTGTGAATATCAGCGCTGCTATGACCATCTGTGTGTGAGTTTTTGTTTGCACACCTGTTTTCAGCGCCTCCACGCGCATAGCTAGGAGTGATGTTGCTGGGTCACGTGGTCATTCTGCCGCCCGGCTGGTCTGCAATGTCTGCGCCATTTTACCTTCCCCCCAGCAGCCTAGGAGGCTGCAAGCTCCCCACGTCCTCGGCAATACTTATTTCCCTTCTTATTTTGTTACCACGGTCACCCTAGTGGGTGTGATCGTGGGTGGAGTCTCACTGTGGTTTTGATTTGCAGCTCCCGATAGCTGATGATAGGGGGCATCTTTCCATGTGCTTGCTGACCCCCTTGTACGTCTTTGGGGAATATAGGTCCTCACTGGTTTGCACACAAGATGTCCCAACCGCGATCAGATATTTCTCCCAGGGGCCCCCGGTCCCTGTTGCAGAGAATAGGGATGTAGCCACGAGGTGTGGCTGCTTCCAGGCCCTCTGGGGGATGAGCTGGAAAATGTGTGTGTGTTCATACACGTACAGCGCACTCACACACAGCAATTCCTGTGCCTATTGATCAATACTGAAGTTCCTGAGTTCACACTGATGCATCTCGGGGTTCACTGCGCTTTCCTCCCTTTCTGTGTTCATAGCTCACCTTCTCTGCCAGGGAGAACCTGGCTGCCGTTATCCTAATGTGCCTGTTTCTTTGCTCAGCCCCCAGATGCACCCCGTCTCGGAGGCCACTGTTGCCCCACCGCCTTGCAGAGGTCCCCCTCCCCTGCTCAGCCACCCTGCCTCCACTGCCCCCTCACCCCACATGGGCTGCGACACCCCTCACCTCCCCTGCCTGGAGATGCTCTCCCCCTCCACTGAGCCCCCACTCCTGCACACCCCCCAGGGAGGCACTCTCCACCTGCCGGCCTCTGGGCCCCGACCCCTGCTCGGAGCACATTGCCCCTGCCATGTGTGGATGCCCACCTTGCTCTGCCCCAGCTAATGGCCCCGGCGAATGGCTTTAGGACTCAGTTGTTCCAGAAGGGAAAGGAAAGGAGAAGGGGGCAAAGAGAAGGGGAAGGGGTCTCTTCTGTTTCTTGCTTTATTTTGAGAACTCATGGCACGTATGCAATTTATAACCAACACACTTCCTTTCGCTTTAACAAGATGCCCTATCCCTCCCCCCCCCACCCCAGCACACCTGCAGGTAGAGTTGGTGGGGGGAGGGAATGTGGTTCCAGGACCAGGGCTTAGGCCGCCACTGGCCTGGAAAGGGCAGGGCAGGGAGGGGGGCGCCCCGAGGCCTCCTATCCTCTTAGCTTCCTCCCCAGACAATGGGCTGCCTCCTGCAGCAAGAGATAAGAGCCACGTCGGGCGGACGGACGGATGGACCAACGGAATCCCGGCCTCCTGTCTGGTTTCCAGGAGAGGGCTGCTTCGCCCCCACCCCGCGCCCCCCCCTAGCCTGCAGGGCTTCTGGTCCCCATCACCCTGCGCCTTTGAGAAAGGGAGGTGCTGAGGCCCTGCCTTGGCTCCGGGACTCAGTCACTCAAGAAGAATGTTTTCTTTTGGTTTTAGTTAGCCTTTTTTTTTTTTTAACCGAGGCCTCCAGTGCCTGAAATACACAAACCTTCTTTACTACTCCGTGTGTGCTGAGATGTGTGTCTAGGCCAGGACTCCGGCCCCTGTGGTGGGGAGCACTCGGGCCGAGGGGAGGGGAGCTGGATGGCTTCGTTCGGCGGGGGGAAGGAACCTAAAATTTCTCAATAATTTTTATATTGGTTATATGTTGAAATGATCATATTTGAGGCACATTAATGGGTGAAATAAAGTATATTATTAAACACTGATTTCACTTAATTTTTCTTTTTTAATGTGGCTGCTGGAACAATTCAAGTTACATCTGTGGCTGGTACAGAACATTTCCAGCCCCCGAGGCCCCGGGAGCCCCACCACATCAGCACCTCTGCTTGCTGTCACCCCAGACTAGCTGTGACTGTTCTTGAACTTCAGGTAAATGGGGTCACACGGCAAGGGCTCTTTCTTTTTTTTTTTTTAAGATTTTATTTATTTATTTGACAGAGAGAGACAGCGAGAGAGGGAACACAAGCAGGGAGGGTGGGAGAGGGAGAAGCAGGCTTCCCGCCGAGCAGGGAGCCCGACGCGGGGCTCGATCCCAGGACCCTGGGACCGTGACCTGAGCCGAAGGCAGACGCTTAACGACTGAGCCACCCAGGCTTCCCCCCCGCAAGGGCTCTTTCTTGTCTGCAAGAGTCATCTGTGTTGATCGCGTGACGGCACACTCACGGGGAATTTACTAATCCAGACCCTAGATGGGACAAGGGGACCCAGTGGCCACCACAACAGCTGGGTCCTTGCCTCGGGGAGCTCACAAATGACAGAAATGATGCCCGGGATCCCAGGGGCTGCAGAGGGGAAGGAGGGCCTGAGCTGGGCAAGGCCCCCATCTGGGCTCTATGGGGTTGAACTGTGGCTGCCCCCCAAGATTTGTATCCACCTGGAACCTCAGAATGTGACCTCATTTGGAAATAAGGTCTTTGCAGATGTTGCTAGTTAGGGATCTCGCACGAGGTCCTGGATTATGGGCAGCCCTAAATCCCACGGATGGCGGTGTCTTTGTAGGGGAAAGGAGAGGGGGATTTGGGCACAGAGGGACATGAGGATGGAGGCCACGTGAGGACAGGGGAGAGATGGAGCCACGCGGCCACAAGCCCAGGACGGTTTGTGGCCACCAGAGGCTGGAAGAAGCGGGAAGGATCCTCCTCTAGAGCATCCGGAGTGAGCGCAGTCCGATTTCTGGCTTCTGGCCTCTAGAACCATAAGGAAAATTCCTGTTGTCTTAAGCCACATGGCTTGTGGTACTTTTGTTTCAGCAGCGCCAGGAAACTCATACAAGGAGCAGGAGGGGAGCCCCTGCGGCCTCACTCACCCAGCAACGGAGGGGAAACCAAGGCACTGGGAGCAAGAGGGTGAGAGCTCCTCCTGGAGCCCAGGTCTGGGGCCTGGCCCTGCCTAGCTGGGCCTCCCCGGGCAAGTCAGCACACCTCTCTGAACACCACTGTCCCTGCAGAGGCGCTGCTGAGGCCGGACAGAGACCTTTCAACCAGGGGCTGATGGCACAGAGGATGGCGGGGAGGAGTATCTGTCCCTAGGAACCCCAGAGGCGCCCCTGAGCAGGCCTCCTGAGTGGTGAGAATCTCCAGCGTCGTCCCCAAAACTGCTGTGTGGTCCTCGAAGACACTCCTCTACCGGGATTTTGCTTGTGTTGCTTTTGCCAACAACCCCACGACTAGAACAGACACCGGGCTGGGGACTCTGCTGCCCTCTGCCCCGCCCCCATGAGCCCCCACCAGGCTGGGGGAGCTGGGGGAGGGAAGGGGGCTCTGCGGGCACTTCCCAGCCTCTGCACCCCCATCTTCCCGTCAGCTGCCTTCCTCCTCCATCAGGCCCTGGGGTGTGGGGTGAGAGGGAGCTTGGAGGCCCAGGACAGCAGGAGAGGAAGGGACAGAGGGTCCCCGCTCTGTCCCGGGGGCTGGGTCTGGAGGAGGGAAGTTGTTCAAGGTTACCACTGGCCATGACCCGGGCAGGCTTGAGGCCCTGCTCATGCTCCCCACTGCCAACCCCTCTCATGGTGTCAGTTCTGTCCCCAGAACAGAAACTGCTTTCTGGGCCCATCTTCTGGGTTTTGCTCGGCTGGTCCTTGAGGCCCTCGGAATCCGGGCCTCTACCCCTGTTGTGGAGAGTCCCCTCCTACGGGCTGCGGGCTGTGTTTCCTTCCCTAGCCTCAGCCCCAGGCTGGCTCCTCCCAACCATGTTCCTGCAGGGGACACTCCCGCTCAAGCCTCCCATGGCTCCCCAGTGCCCTCAGGATAAACCCCTGAGCACAGGCCTGCAGGTCTGGCCTCTGCAACCCTGTCTCCCCTCCCCTGCACCCCAGATCTAACTGCAGCTGGCCCCCTCAACTCCGGCTCCTATGCTGGCTCCAGTGGATGCATCCCCTTTTCCAGAACATTCCCCGACCACCCCGTGGGGGAGGCAGCGCTGCCCCCTTTCCACACGGCCCAGGCTCCCTAGTCCTCTTCAGTGGTCTGTGTTTCTGTCTTCCCCCAGAACGGCCCTGTCTCATTTACTGGGCGCAGCGGTAAGTGGTGGAGTCAGGCTCAGCCACCATTCAACTCCCTTCCCTAGGAATGTGACTCCTCCAGGGACTTCATTCCTCTCTGGTATTTGTCCTTTGTTGTCTGGCCCACTTCACACAGTGAACTGGAGGCTCGTCCATGTTGTATTCCTTCCTTTTGAAGGCTGAATAATATTCTGTTTATGGATGGACCACATTCTGTTTGTCCATCATCCATCGACGGACCCTGGGGTTGCTCCCACCTTTTGGCTAGTGGGAGTCACGTTGCTGTGAACATGGCCACACAAATACTAAGTCCCTGCTTTCAACTTACTGGTTTAGAGCCAGGGAGAAATTGCTGGATCATAAGGTCATTCTAGGGGGCATGGTTTCAGAGACGGGCACTTTTTGCAAATTTGGCCAAGAGAAGTCAGGGAAGATATGCTGGAGGGGTTGGGAAAGTGTCTCTCTCTCTCTTTTTTTTAGGTAGGCTCCATGCCCAACCTGGGGCTTGAACTCACAACCCTGAGATTGAGAGTCACGTGCTCTACCAACCCAACCAGCCAGGCGCCCCAGTGTTTCTTCGATGTACAAAAACAGCCCTCCGCAAAGAGCTGCTGGAATCGGGGAGTCTGGAGTCTGTGAACCTGGGTGTGAAATAATCACGTGCTGATTGTCACTAACTGAGTTTGGCATTTCCCTCCTTTATGTAAGTGAGCAACAAACCATCCAGGGCCTAGGCCTTGGTCACCAACAGTGTCACGGATGGCTTCAGCTCATGTTACATTTATTGTGGAAATTTCAGAATATCATTTAGACTCAAGTCATGGTAGTTCTTAA
Source organism: Neomonachus schauinslandi (assembly GCF_002201575.2). Classification (NCBI taxonomy): domain Eukaryota; kingdom Metazoa; phylum Chordata; class Mammalia; order Carnivora; family Phocidae; genus Neomonachus; species Neomonachus schauinslandi. Next base: position 172,473,137 of record NC_058407.1, on the reverse strand, counting down.
ATCCACCACCAGATATTATTATTTAGTGTATCATTAAGAAGCACATATATTAGCATATCACATTTAAACAATATGTTGAGAATTTTAATGTAATTGATTTCCTTTGTAATCTTATGTATTTTGCCTTAGGTGTTTAAAAACATGATACCGAGGGGCGCCTGGGTGGCTCAGTCGTTAAGCGTCTGCCTTCAGCTCAGGTCATGATCCCAGGGTCCTGGGATCAAGCCACACATCGGGCTCCCTGCTCCGCGGGGAAGCCTGCTTCTCCCTCTCCCACTCCCCCTGCTTGTGTTCCCTCTCTCGCTGTGTCTCTCTCTGTCAAATAAATAAACAAAATCTTAAAACAAAAAACAAAAAAAATGATACCGAGAAGGGGTTCTTCAGTTGTCAAAAGCCTAGTTTAGATAATGTTAGGAAGATGATGTGATGTCTGGAGCCCTGGCAGCCACTTTTTTACTCTGTGGGGCTCAGCCTGATGGCAAAGCTGACTCAAGAATGGCAGAGTGAGGAGTGGGGGAAGTTCCAGGGTCCTTTCCCAGCTATTACCAGAATTAACCAGCCTGGGAAACTCCCCTCTTCGGGACTTCTTATTTCTTGCCATTAACTAATGGCTTTGTTGTTTGGCCAGCTGAGTCAGGGTTTTCTTTCTTTTTTTTTTTTTTAAGATTTTATTTATTCATTTGAGAGAGAGAGACAGAGAGAGAACAAACATGGGGAGAGGCAGAGGGAGAGGGAGAAGCAGACTCCCTGCGGAGCTGGAAGCCTGACGTGGGGCTCAAACCCAGGACTTGGAGATCATGACCTGAGCTGAAGGCAGACGCTTAACCATCTGAGCCACCCAGGTGCCCCTGGGGTTTTCTTTTCCTTTTTTTAAAAAATATTTTTATTTATTTGTTTGACAGAGAGAGACAGCGAGAGAGGGAACAGAAGCAGGGGGAGTGGGAGAGGGAGAAGCAGGCTTCCCGCAGAGCAGGGAGCCAGATGCGGGGCTCGATCCCAGGACCCCGGGATCATGACCTCAGCGGAAGGCAGAGGCTTAACAACTGAGCCACCCAGGCGCCCCTGGGGTTTTCTTTCTTATGCATTGATGGTACCATGGCTGAAAGAGGGTGTTTCTGAAGGGGTCCAGGAATGGCCTAGGGAAAGAAGGGTGAGGACAGCATCCTGCTGGCCTGTTCAGAGCCTTTGCATGAATTAGAAAATTGTGCTCCTCTGGGTGGATGAAAAGTGCCCTAGCTGGGGGCTGTGACTTTGGGCCAAAATAAAAGTCCTTTTTCTTCCAGGCTGACATAGCCCCCAGGTGAGGGTGCAGGGCTTGTGTAGGGGGACTTGAGCTGGCTCTCATCCCCATGCAGCTCTTGTGTAGGGTACAACCTGTGCAACTGTACACGGAAGTCCTAGAAGAAGACCCCCAGGCTGAGGAGGGCGGGTGGGCTTTCTGAAGGGACATGTGGCCATGTGGCAAGGGTGGGGCCTGCAGAAGTCAGTTCTCATACACAGGCACTTGGGCTGCACTTGAGGGAGACCCACAAATGGCCTGCATCCGTGGCCCGCAACTTCTGTTCCCAGCCCGGTGAGGACCTTGCTTTGTTCACCAGGGACTACCCTGCAGATGTACCTCTTATTCATGCCGCAAAGCTGCCCTTGGCCCCATCTGAATCTGAGCACCCCCACTGATGCCTGGACCCTTGTCCAGTGTCCTGGGCATGCACTGGGGGGGGCGTGGAGGACTGACTGTACCAGCTCAGGACCCCAGAGCCAGGCAGGTGGTGAAAGATTGCCCCTCCCCCACAGGAGCATTTCAGACATCAGGGGCTGTTGTGTCCAGGACCCCACCCCCAGGTTCTCTCTGGGAAGCAGCCAGAGTGTGGGTTCTGGGGGGGGGTCACATGCCCGCTGATGGAAGTGTTGGGGTCTGCAGTCTGGAGTCTGGAAGGTCTACAGGCCAGGGAGGATTGAGCCAAGAAAGGCCTGGGCAGCAGGTAAGGCAAGGGAGGGTCTCTATTTTTATTTTTGAACTGGGTCTTTAGGATGCGTGAGGGCTTTTGGCAGGAGGCGAGTACAGCTGACCCTTGAACAACATGGGGGTTGGGGGCACTGACCACTGTGCAGTTGAAAGTCTGCATATAATTTCTGGCTCTCCAAAAACGTAACTCCTAATAGCCTACTGTTGACTGGAAGACCAACAGCATGAACAGTCCATTAACACATATTTTGTCTGGGGGTGCCTGGCAGGCTTAAAAAAAGAAAAGAGGGGTGCCTGGGTGGCTCGGTCGGTTAAGCATCTGCCTTCGGCTCAGGTCATGATCCCAGGCCCGCTCCCCCCTACTCGTGTGTTCTCTCTCTGTCACATAAAGAAATAAAATCTTTAAAAAATAAATCATAAGGAAGAGAAAAGACATTTACCAAATGCACACACTTCAGACCCACGTTGCTCAGGGCCATCTGCACAGGTCGGGGGAAGCTGCAGCCCTGTGTGGAGGGTGTGGGTGAGTGGAGGAGAGCGAACCGGAGGGGAGGCAGGGCAGGTGGACAGAGGCCAGACCATTAGGGACCCTGACACTGGGCGCCGGGCACTGGGGAGCCACGGGAGAGGTTTAAGCTGAAAGGGGCACCATCACATTTGCCTTTTCGGAAGCCACTCCACCTGCCCCGGTGGACGCCTTGCGGGCAAGCTGTGCTAGGGAGACATGCTTGTTACTATCCACCCCCCTGCGCCCCCGCCCCGAGCATCAGGAGTTGATCAGAACAGCGCTCAGGCCTCGCTGAACCGGGGCAGAGCAGACCCCTTGTTCCTCGCAGCTGACCGAGATGGATTCTGCGCGGACTCCGGCAACAGTGGATGGCCCCTCCGTTTAGTAGATATAGCTGAGGCCAGAGACAGGCCTGTCCCCCTGAGGGTTCGCAGCACGGGTGGGGGCCGGGGGGAGCCCTGAAGGGCGCAGGCCCTCCGGAGCAGGAGTGGGGTGGTGGCCCATGCGAGCAGGCCGAGGCTTGCCACCAGCCAGGGGCCTCTCCATGGCCAAGGAATCTGGTCCGGCTCCTGGCAAGGATGTCTTGGCAGGAGCGGGGCTCTGCCCGGGGTGCTAACGCCCTCTTAATTAGCCAGGCTCTTGCCAGGCACCTGCTGCCGCAGCCTCACTTTGCAAAACACGCTTGGGCCTCAGGGCCGGACCAGGATCTGCCCCCCTGCCAGGTGCGGCATCCTGGGACCCTGAAAATGGCACATCCCTCCTTCAAGCTGGACTAGGGCCTTTCCGATCAGTCCAGGTCTCGGGGGCCCTGTTTGTAACCGGAAGACGCAACGGCCCGAGATTGGCAGGGGATGTTTGCAGAGACAGGGTGCAGGGGCGATGGCCTCCTGTGCCCTCCTCGGCTCTGTCCCCACAGTGCTAGGGTGCAGCCTGCGGCCTCGGATGGCACAGCGGTCCTGGAGTCCCTCCCTCTTGCAGGGCGCCCTGGAGGGACGCAGGCCGTGAGTAGCAGGCTGCCTCGAGGGGGCCCCCGGGGGCAGCAGAACAACGGAAGCCATTCACAGGCTCCCGCCTCCAGGCAGGTCATTTATGGTGGGCTGACGTGGACAGAACTTCTGGCCCCTCGGGCATGCCTGGGCCACACTCCCCTCCTTCTGAGGGACGGGAAGCCCAGTCCCCATCACACAGCTCTGAGCTGCTGGCTCGGAGCTCCCAGGACAACCTCATGCCCGTCCTTTCGTAGAGGGGGCTGTGATGAGCCCAGGGCCACCCCGGGGGCCCCAAGCCCTGGTCTCTGGGTGATAGTCCAGAGAAGCTGGCAGAGCCCTGGGCAGGGAGGGTGTGAGGTCTCCAGCGTCTCACTGGGTGTGGTGTGGGGCTGCCAAGCTGGGTGTGAAGGGGGAGCCCTGTGAGGGAGGTGTGAGGAGGTTGGGAGGCTGGGGAGGCTGCAGCTGCCTGGGAGGGAGGGGTGTGACCCCGCCCCCCAGGGAGGGAGGGGGAGCAGCTGCTCTGGAGGGAGTAGCCGGGAGGAGCTGTCTGTGCTGTGAGCTGCAAGTCAACAGTCTGGGGCTGGGGTTCGGGTCCTCAGACTATCACACCTAACTACGTGATTTGGTTGTGTTCTTTGTTTTTCCCCCTGAGGTTGATGGATTTTTAAAATTGAGGTTAAATTTGCATAGCATGCAACTTACTCTTTTAAAGTATATACTCCTAGGGCGCCTGGGTGGCTCAGTCGGTTAAGCACCTGCCTTCGGCTCAGGTCATTGTCCCGGGGTCCTGGGATCGAGCCCCGCTAGCCCCGCTTTGGGCTCCCTACTCAGCGGGGGGCCTGCTTCTCCCTCGCCCTCTGCCTGCCGTTCCTCCTGCTTGTGCTCTCTCGCTCTCTGTCAAATAAATAAATAAAATCTTAAAAAAAAAAAAGATAAAGTATATACTTCTGTAGCATTAACTACATTCACCAGCACCTGTCCCTACCTCCAGAGCATTTCTCTCACCCCAAAAGGAACCCTGTACCCATCAAGTAGTCCCTCCCCATCCCCCTGCAACCACCAATCCTCCTTCTGTGGGGTGTGTTCCTTCACCTCATCTGGAAAATGGGGAAGACGCTCAGCTTGTTGGAACGTTAAAGCAGATAAAGCTCTCAGCACAATGCCTGGAGCTCTTATGAGAATGAATGCCTGCCTCCCCCACCAGATGGACTCTGTGCCCCGCGAGGGCAGAGCCCAGCGAGAGGGTCCCCAGGGGCCGGTCAACCTTGCACCCAGCTCTCAGGCTGGGGAAGATTCCTGCCAGGAGGACCCCTAGGGAGCCTGGGCTGTAGGAGCCCTGGATAGCATGGCTCAGCTCAGGGAGGGGTAGAGGTGAGCCCGAGGCTGGTCCAGGCAGTCATTGCCCAGGATTGAGCTGGAAGCATCAGCCCGGTAGGAATTTTATGACTCCCTACATGGCCTGGTGCAGGGAGGGGTGCAAGCAGCCCTGGTGACTGGGCAGGGGGGTGGTTCATTGGGAAGAGTCGCCAAAGGATGGAAGCGAGATGCAGAGAAAGAAGCTGAAGCTAAGCCAAATATATAAACAAGACCCTCAGAAATAAAGCTATGCATTTCTGTATCTAAATATCTATCGCTATCTCCTATCCATCTATCAACCTATCTACCTATCCACCTATTTACCTATCTATCCATCTATCACCCATCTTTCTATCTACCTATCATCTATCAATCTATCCATCCACTATCCATCCATCCATCCATTATCTATTATCTGTCTATCCATCCATCTATCTTTCCATCTATCATCAACCTATTTTCTATCTAATCTATTCATCCATTCATCCAACATCTATCTACCTATCTATTCATCTTTCTACCTATCATCTCTCCATCTATCCATCCATCCATCATCCATCCATCCATTTATCTATCCGTCTATCATCTATCAACCTACCATCTGTCTGTCTATCCATCCATCCATCCCTCCATCCATCTAGCGTCTATCTACCTATCTATCATGTCCACCTCTATCTACTTAATACATTTCTGAATCATCATAGAGAGGTCGGTCTGGTGGGCAGAGGTCAGAACATCACGGGCAGCACTCTCACACAGAGCTATGGCACAGGTGAAAAGAGGGCTTTATAATGTCTGCCAGGTTTTATTATTGTTATGAAAAACTTCACACATGCGTAAAAAACAGAGTATAGAGCACCCGCCGACTTCCGGGAGTGAAGGTGAAGGCATTTTGTTGCTGTTTTTACGGAACATTGTGCCGGGATTATATCTACCTCTGTTTTCCTGAGAAACTCTACAGGTGCTATTATTCCCATCTGACAGGCAAGGAAACCGAGGCACCAGAGGGAAGTAATTCACCGAGGGTCCCACGGCAAGTATGCGTCATATCCAGGACCCAAGGGACTCCAGTGTCCACTCCTTGACTTCTGTGCCAGGCGCACGTTGGATTTCGTCTCAGAAAGCTCCTGGTCATCAGGGGTGGGCTCAGGGATTCCCCCCGAGGCTGCTGGGCTGGGCAGAAGGGGTCTGGGTCTCCGTGGCTCAGGATCCTCACCTGGGGAACTTGGTTTGGGGCCAGCTGAGCAGCCCTTCCCAGTGGCCTCATTTCCCTCCCCCGATCAGGCACAAGACACAAGGTGGTCAGCCCAGGAGCCGCTCAGTTCTGGTTCCTGCCATGCTCTCCTTCAGGGCCGCTCAGGTGGTGCCTGGGCTCCCGTGGGGCCCGGGGACACAGCGACTGTGTTCCTGTCCTTCCCCAGAGGGACCCGAGGTGGGGTCTGCCAACAGTACCGTGTGACCGTGCTGGACATAGAGGTGCCCAGTGTAACCGAGATGTGGGGAAGGCCGGTGGAGGGCACACGGCGTGGGTGCAGAGCAGTGGGTGACTTGTGAAAATGCTCTTTTGCTAAACTTGCCTGAGATTTTTGTTCTTGTATTGGCTTCCCAACAGTAATTAATTATAATCATATATATGTTTTAAAACCAAGAGGCTTCCGGGCGCCTGGCTGGCCCAGTCACAAAGGCACATGACTCGATCTCAAGGTCATGAGTTCGAGCCCCACACTGGGTGTAGAGGCTACTTAAAAAAAAAAGATACACCAAGTGATAAAAGGGTTGAAAATAATGGTGAGAAGAATACAAACCCAAGTTTGCTCGTGTTCGTGTGAAGACGAGAAAACACAAGAAACAAATCTAACTGCACTTACGGAGCCCGTGGGGTGGGAATGGGGCAGGGCGGGCAGGGGGACAAAGGCTCCTTTACATTTTTGAACGTCTGGGCCATGTGAACCTATCATCTATTCAAAAAAAACCACCTTAAATACTAGTAATTTAGTTCCACGTCTGTTGAAATTCACCTCAATGCTTCCCATACTGACCCAGCTGACCTCGCTGAGTCCCAGGACTCAGCTGCTGTCCTGCAACCTGCAGGCTTGATTTTGTTCACTGGGACTGTCCTTGTCCTACGGGCAGGTCCCAGGGCTCCTTCCTCCTCCTCCTCCCACTTCTGCCCTTTGCACCATTCGATTTTTTTTTTTTTAAAGATTTTATTTATTTATTTGACAGAGAGAGACACAGCGAGAGAGAGAGCACAAGCAGGGGGAGTGGGAGAGGGAGAAGCAGGCTTCCCGTGGAGCAGGGAGCCCGATGCGGGGCTCGATCCCGGGACTCCAGGATCATGACCTGAGCCGAAGGCAGTCGCTTAACCGACTGAGCCACCCAGGCGCCCTGCACCATTCGATTTTAATTTACTCAACAAATAGGCACAAGGCTCCAGAGTTCCTGGCTGACGGATCCTAAAGCTTCCCACAGACACTGCCTTTGCTTGACCACACGACTAGCGTCCTGGGGATCCCTGGGGACCCTGGGGGCCAGAGGAGACCCATCTGTGTCCCCAGGACCCTCCTGTCAATGTTGTTAGTGAATAATAAAACAGCCGGCGTTTGCTGAGCACTGACCACATGCCAGGCACTGTCTCCTAGGCACCTGATGTGCAGAGTCATCAACTTGAGCTTCTCCTGTCCTCTGGCTACTATGCCAGGCCAGGTGCTATCACCACGCCCCTTTTCGAGAGGGCAAAGCCGAGAGCCAGAGACGTGCATTTGAACCCAGACTGCCGCCAAACCCATCTGGACTCGCCAGTCTTTCTACCCCTCAAAGCAGCACCTGGGAAGGACTGGACCCGCTCCCACCTCTGGTCTGACTGACAGGCAGGAGCCCCCAACCCCAGTCCCCTTCCTGGCCTCCAGGCTGCAAAGCTGTAGGAGGGGGCCTCGGGGCCAGAGCGGGGAACTGCAGACCGGAGGGAGGGGCCGCCCAGCCCTGATCCCAGTAGGCGGGTCTCAGCATGCTCCAGTCCTGCTGCCAGCGCCAAGCCGCCACCACACAACCTTCTGGAAATGCCTAGAGCTATTCATCCGCCTCTCCTCTGAGCCTTGGAAGTTGGCCAGAGGTTTGGGGTCTTTCTAATTAGATGCACGGCTTCCTGGGGACTGGAATGGGTCTTGAGGGTGGACAGGGACAGTGTCTGAGCTCCATGCCCCCAGGGACTCTCAGACCATCCTGAGATGGGGGATTTGTATCTCTTCTACAAAACGGAAACTGAGGCTCAGAGAGGTTAAGCAACTTGCCTAAAGTCACACAGCCAGTGAGATCCTGGGTTTCAAGCCTAATAGATAACCTCAAAATGAGAAACTTTTGATGTTCCGGCTCTTGAGGGATGGGTTTTGTGGGAGGGGAAGCTATGGCCACTGCCTGCCTGGAGTTCCAGGCCCTGCCAGTAAACGCATTAGAGCCACAGTGGTGAGAAGGTGACACCATTTTCCCCTGGAAGATAAAAAAAATCCCTGGAGGGGTTTGCCTGGGAGAAGACAAGGCCCAGACCAACCAGTTGGGGAGCTAGTTCAGTGCTCTTTGCCTTTGGCCCCGAGACCTTGTGGGCAGCTTGTGGTCATGTTGGCATTCCACGGGGCTTGCTTGGCATGTGGGGAATGTCCCAGCAAAAGTCCTGGCCTTAGAAAAGGGAAGTGTTCCTAGAAGGGGGAGGAGGTGGGAGGGGGGTGACATCTGCAGGGAGTGTCCTCTTTGCAGGAGGACGGTAGACAGTTGGGGGTCCTGAAGGAGGAGGGCTTCTACCAGCTCAGCCACCTATGCAGTGGGAGCCTGGGGGTATAAAGTGAAGGGCACACTGGTCCTGGAGCCCCGACCCCGACCCTGCCCTTGACTGTGGGGCCAGGAGTGGTCCCACCTGTGACCAGCCCACCCCAGTGCCTGGAAGACCAGAACCCTGATCCCCAGAATGGGAACAGCAGTCACTTGTCTCTGCCACTACCTGGAAGAACTATTTTGGGCCAGCAGGGCTGGGTGCTTGGGCCACAGGGCGGGGTCTGGGCGGCCTTCGTGGAAGTGTCTTGAAAGGCCTGAGTTGGGTGAGTTGGGGTCTGCAGGCCCCTCCCCCAGCTCCTGGCCTGCCCCCCACCCCTCTTTGGCTCACCTGCCCCTGAGCGGTGGGTGAGTGCGCCCTCTCCCCTTTAAAACCCTGCTCTAAGGCCACCTCCTCCGAGCAGCCTCCGGACCGCCTCCACCCAGTACTAATGCGTTCTGGGGCCTTTGCGGTCTCTGTCACAACCTCAAACCCTTCCTCCCCGCTAGCTTAGGATGGGGGGCCTCCGACGGGTCCCGAGCTCCGGGTGGATCCTCAGGCCGCGGCGCTGCGGGGGTGGGGCCCTGGCACTGGGGGGCAGGGGGCGGCGGCGCGAGGTGGGGGCTCTGCAGAGGCCGGCCGTGCAGAACCGGGGCACGCGGAGAGCGGAGCCGCCACCCCGCGCCCCTCGGGTCCCCGAGCGGCGCGCTCCCTGCGCCCCCTCCCCCGCCGAGCCCCGGGGCGGGGCGGGGCGGGGCCTCGCTGCGCTGACGTCACCCCGCCTAGAAAGGGGCTCGCGCGCCGCGGGCCGGCTTTGTGGAGCGCTGCGGAGGGTGCGCGCCGGGCCGCGGTCGCGAACAAAGGAGCGGGGCGCTGCCGCGGGGACCCGCCACCGACCTCCCGGGCCGCTCCGGGGCCCTCCCGCCCGCCGCCACCATGACCGCCAACGGCACTGCCGAGGCCGTGCAGATCCAGTTCGGCCTCATCAACTGTGGCAACAAGTACCTGACGGCCGAGGCGTTCGGGTTCAAGGTGAACGCGTCGGCCAGCAGCCTGAAGAAGAAGCAGATCTGGACGCTGGAGCAGCCGCCCGACGAGGCGGGCAGCGCGGCCGTGTGCCTGCGCAGCCACCTGGGCCGCTACCTGGCGGCGGACAAGGACGGCAACGTGACCTGCGAGCGCGAGGTGCCCGGCCCCGACTGCCGCTTTCTCATCGTGGCGCACGACGACGGCCGCTGGTCGCTGCAGTCCGAGGTGCACCGGCGTTACTTCGGCGGCACGGAGGACCGCCTGTCGTGCTTCGCGCAGACCGTGTCGCCGGCTGAGAAGTGGAGCGTGCACATCGCCATGCACCCGCAGGTCAACATCTACAGCCTGACCCGCAAGCGCTACGCGCACCTGAGCGCGCGGCCGGCGGACGAGATCGCGGTGGACCGCGACGTGCCCTGGGGCGTCGACTCGCTCATCACGCTGGCCTTCCAGGACCAGCGCTACAGCGTGCAGACCGCCGACCACCGCTTCCTGCGCCACGACGGGCGCCTGGTGGCGCGCCCCGAGCCCGCCACCGGCTACACGCTCGAGTTCCGCTCCGGCAAGGTGGCCTTCCGCGACTGCGAGGGCCGCTACCTGGCGCCGTCGGGGCCCAGCGGCACGCTCAAGGCGGGCAAGGCCACCAAGGTGGGCAAGGACGAGCTCTTCGCCCTGGAACAGAGCTGCGCCCAGGTCGTGCTGCAGGCGGCCAACGAGAGGAACGTGTCCACGCGTCAGGGTGAGTGGGGACGCCGCCCCCCTCCTCTCCCGGTCAGTGCACAAAGCGCACCCCACCCCCGCACCTCCAGCCTCCCGCCCTTTCTCGCCCGCGGCGCTGCTACAATACTTAGCGACGCCGGGTGCGCCCCCGCTAGGCGCGCCGGCCACCCCGCCTCGACGCCGGACGTGCGCTTGGGCCCGGAGGAGGGGGCGAGGGGTGGGGCCTTGCCCATCCGGGGGCGCCGCTGCACGCCCCCACCCCGCGTTGGGGTTGCGGCTCCCTCGGTCCCGCGTAGGTGCCGCTCTAGTGCCACCCTCCGAACCCCCCGCCTAGGACTCCTCACGCGCGCCGAGCCCGCGGATCGCCCGGCGCAGCCCCGGGTTGGGGGGAAACGCCCCTCCCCCCTTCCCTCGTGCCCCTCCCTCGTCGGCGGGCCTGCGGCTCACGGGCGGAGGCGAGGGTCGCTATGCCCGCGGGGCGCACCCCCACCCCCTACGGCCTTCCCAGCGCAGGCGGGATGGGGGAGCCTTTGATCTCCGCAGGGTGCGCTTCCACCTTCCAGCCCTCCGGGCCTTTCTGCACCTCCACTTGCAGCCCCGAGGGGTCGGCCTCTGCTGGGGGGTGCTTCCCGTGTGTCTGCCCTTCCCCCCCAGCCCCTCCTCCCGCGTCTGCCCCATGCTCGAGGCCGCGGCCTTTGTGAGCAGGGGGGCGGGCTCCTCCGGAGGGCCCTCCCTCGCCCCCTTTGTCCTGCTTGGTCTTTGCAGATGGGAAAACCAGATGCGGAGGGGCGGGGGAGGGGATCGGTTTTCTGCGGGTCCCCTCTGTTGAGGACCCCCCGCGCTGTCCCTGGCCTAGTGCCCCGGTCCGGAGCTTCTCCTGGAGGCAGCCTCCCTCCTCGCGGCCGGGTCCCGGGACGGCGTGGCGCGGATGGCGCCCTGCCAGGAACCCCGCCCAGCTCCCGCCGCACGTCTCCGGTCTGGTGCGCTCTGCTCTGCGGGCGTGGGGAAGGCGGACTTAGCGTGAGCCGAGAGACCCCACCCCGCCTCCCTCGGGAAGCCCCTACCCTCGAGTGAACCCAACCCCAAGTGTCCCGCCTGGAACAATTCACTGCAGCTCGCTTCGTCCTTTCCCGGGCCTCCTGCTGGCCTGGCCATTTCCTACCGGCCTGCGCGCCAGAAGTGAGCCCCCCTATTTCCCTTCTTAGATTCTCCCCCTGGGCGGTTTCTCTTCCTTCTGGCGCCCTCGTCCCTCCTTTGGCAAGGAAGACAGTTGATTCTTTGCAGCCGGAGGCCCCACTGGAGGGACCTGTGGGGGTCTTGCTCTGCTGAGTGGGAAGTTGAGCCCCAGAGTCTGGAGATGGCTTGGTGGGAGCCCAATCAGTGCCGTCCTCCTGGTGGAGTGGACTTCCCTGCCTTCATCCTGATGGCTACCCTCTTGATTGTGGGTGGGGACTGTGGAGAGGGGCTTGCAGCCCCATGGCACTGGGGGTGGAGGCCCGGTGGGGTAACGGCTGTTTTGTGCCTGAGTTTGCTGATTGATTTGGGCAGTATTATTTCAGTTGTACAGATGAGCCTTGTGGCCCAGAGAGGTGAAGCCATTTACCCAAGGTCACACAGCAAGAAAGCAACATGCAGAACTGGGTCTGTTTGACTACAGAATAGGCTCTTTTCTGACACCCCCCCCCCCCCCCCCCCCCCCCCCCCCCCCCCCCCCC